>NW_022303117.1:0-7608 GCF_002776525.5 Piliocolobus tephrosceles | reverse complement strand
TGAGATGTGGTCTTGATATGTTTCCCTGGCTGGCCTCAAATGTTGCTCAGGCTAAAATCTAACTCGTGGACTCAAGATATCCTTCTGCCTCAGCCACTCTCATAGCTGGAATTTCAGGTGCACCTGGCAAACACTTGGAGATAAATTCTTGTTGATTTCAATCACCTTCCAAACCTGGAAGGGAGGTATTCTGAGGGAATGGTACTAAATGATTCATGAGAGACTGACCTCGTGATCCAACCACCTCCCTCCCTCCAGAACCCACCTATAATATTGGGGATCACATCTCGACATGAGATCTGCACAAGAACAACATCCAATCTATATCAGGAATCAACAGATCTTACATTAATGAACCCCTCAAATTACCATAGCGATTTCCATAGGACTTGCCTCATATGGGCATTCTTTTCTTTTTTCTTTTTTTTTTTTTTTTTTTTTTGAGGCGGAGTCTCGCTCTGTCGCCCGGGCTGGAGTGCAGTGGCCGGATCTCAGCTCACTGCAAGCTCTGCCTCCCGGGTTTATGCCATTCTCCTGCCTCAGCCTCCGGAGTAGCTGGGACTACAGGCGCCCGCCACCTCGCCCGGCTAGTTTTTGTATTTTTAGTAGAGACGGGGTTTCACCGTGTTAGCCAGGATGGTCTCGATCTCCTGACCTCGTGATCCGCCCGTCTCGGCCTCCCAAAGTGCTGGGATTACAGGCTTGAGCCACCGCGCCCGGCCTATGGGCATTCTTTTCATAGGTAACTTTCCCATTGGTCTCCTGATTAATTATACAGCCAGGCCATTAGTCATTCCCTGTAAGTCAGTAAAAACGAAAACGTAGGAGCTTTATCACTGTTCAATTCTTCCACCACTGCTAAGAAAACACCACGCAATTAAGTCGACAAGAGCTCCTCTGTTTTTACCTTCTTTGATCAAAGAGGTGGACTTCCAAACAGGATGCTGTCCATCTATCTTGCAAATGCTGTACACAAACCAACCAGCTGTTTGTGAGTCAGCTGACTGATACTGCAGTTCAAATCCCAGTGCTGTCTGCTACAGAGTTCCATCTTGCTCGAGGAAGGTCAGTGTATTTTTAATTTATACCTTCAATGAATTGAATGAAACCCACCCACATGATAGACATCAATCTACTTTATTCAAAGTCTAGCTACTTATATGTTAATCTCATCCAACAAACATCCTCACAAATCATCCAGAATAATGCTTGACCACCTATCGAGGCATGATGCTTTAGCCAAGGTGACCAATATTTTTTTTTATTATTATACTTTAAGTTCTAGGGTACATGTTCACATTGTGCAGGTTTGTTACATATGTATACATGTGCCATATTGGTGTGCTGCACCTGTTAACTCATCATTTACATTAGGTATATCTCCTAATGTTATCCCTCCCCACTGCCCCCATCCCACGATAGGCCCCGGTGCATGATGTTCCCCACCGTGTGTCCAAATGTTCTCATTGTTCTATTCCCACCTATGAGTGAGAACATATGGTGTTTGGTTTTCTGTCCTTGTGATAGTTTGCTCAGAATGATGGCTTCCAGCTTCATCCATGTCCTACAAAGGACATTTAGGTTGCTTCCAAGTCATTGCTATTGTGAATACTTACGCAATAAACATACGTGTCCATGTGTCTTTATAGCAGCATGATTTATAATCCTTTGGGTATATACCCAGTAATGGGATCACTGTGTCAAATGGTATTTCTAGTTCTAAATCCTTGAGGAATCGCCACACTGTCTTCCACAATGGTTGAACTGGTTTACAGTCCCACCAACAGTGTAAAAGTGTTCCTATTTCTCCACATCCTCTCCAGCATCTGTTGTTTCCAGACTTTTTAATGATTGCTGTTCTAACTGGTGTGAGATGGTATCTCATTGTGGTTTTGATTTGCATTTCTCTGATGGCCAGTGATGATGAGCATTTTTTCATGTGTCTGTTGGCTACATAAATGTTTTCGTTGAGAAGTGTCCGCTCATATCCTTTGCCCACTTTTTGTTTTATTTTTTCTTGTAAATTTGTTTCAGTTCTTTGTAGATTCTGGATATTAGCTCTTTGTCAGATGAGTAGATTGTAAAAATTTTCTCCCATTCTGTAGGTTGCCTGTTCACTCTGATGGTAGTTTCTTTTGCAGTGCAGAAGCTCTTTAGTTTAATTAGTTTCCATTTGTCAATTTTGGCTTTTGTTACCATTGCTTTTGGTGTTTTAGTCATGAAGTCCTTGCCCATGCCTATGGCCTGAATGGTATTGCCTAGGTTTTCTTCTAGGGTTTTTATGGTTTTAGGGATGATCAATAAAATGAATTATGACATTCTTCAATATAAGAATACTCTGAGGAAATTAGCCTGTGACCTAATAAAACAAGGAGCAAACAACTATTTTTAAAATGTACAACCAATAGTCAAAAAGCCCTCCCTATAGATTGTTTCTCAAGTTCACTCTATAATTCTGGGTAAAAAAACAACAACAACAACAACAACAACAAAAACATGTATTTGTTGATATTTGTTGAAAACCACAGACGAAGAGAAAATTGAAAAAGCAGAAAGTGAAAAAAATAAGAATAATAATAAACATGACAGCAGTTATTTCATTGGAAACAATGCAGATGAGGAGACAGATGAGCAACATCTTTAGAGTCCTTAAAGGAAAATGCTGTGAAACTAGATTCTATTCCCAGAAAACAATACCTTTTTCAAATATATATGTATAACATTAATTGACAAATTATAATACATTCGTGAGATATTGTTTGATGTATTGATATATGTGTACCGTGTGTAATGATTAAATTAAGTTAACACACCTTGAATATATCTATCAAAAAACAAAGGGATTTTAGGCCAGGCGCAGTGGCTCATGCCCATCATCCCAACACTTTGGGAGGCCAAGGTGGCCAGATCACAAAGTCAGGAGTTCAAGGCCAGCCTGACCAACATGGTGAAACCTCGTCTCTACCAAAAATACAAAAATTAGCTAAGCATGGTGGCACGCACCTGTAATCCCAGTTACTCAGGAGGCTGAGGCAGGAGAATCACTTGAACACAGGAGGTGGAGGTTGCAGTGAGCCAAGATCACACCATTGCACTCCAGCCTGGGCAATAGAGTGAGACTCTGTGTCAAAAACAAACAAACAAACAAACAGACAAACAAAGGAATTTTAGACATATAGGGAGTGAAAAAATAATCAGCAGTACTAACCTATGATAAATGTTTCAGTCCTCCAGGCAAAAACAAAATTAAGGGACTAGTTGGCACAGCATTTAATGATGAAGAGACAGCTTCATTGACCCCTCTCACTGACACAGAGAACGCAGTCCCAGGGCCTGGGAATTCCTCAACCCAATGCACCACCTTGGGCACCTGTGCACTCCTCCTGGGTACCTGAGGTTGGGTGCTATCACCTTAGCTGTCACCTACCTGCAAACACCACTTATGGGCATCCCACCCAGTTTATCACAGCTGCCTCTAACAATGCACACTGCTTGGGACCCACAGAATCAGCCCATCATTGCCACTGCCAAGCTACCTGCCCAGAAGCCAAAGACCCCAACCACCCACCCCCCCCCCCCGTCAACAACTGCCACTATTGGCATCCAAGCAAGCCACCTGGAGGCCCAGGAATCAGCCCACCAGTAACCACCAACACAAATACCAATATACACCACCTTGGGGCACAAAGATAGGAACACTCAGCACACCACTGCCACCATTGGAGCCTGAAGACTGTCTCATGTGGCATCCCAGCCCCCAGCACATCTTCACCACAGCCTCACTAGTAACCACAACCTGCACAGAAGAAATCACAGATACCATTAATACTGTCTACAGCCAAAGAAATTATACAGAGACCATAGTACTCTACTATGTACTACACCCAGAATGAAATCCAAAGTACGCCCCACAACCAACACCACAGACTCATCTTCAGAAAAAGTTCTCCACTATGAAACAAAATTCAAAAATAGGAAGAACTGACTGTTATATCAGATGCAAAAATATTAACGTTAGGACACAGAAACATGAAAAAGCAAAAAAGAAAAGAAAAGCCCCAAAGGAACACAATAGATCTTAATCAAAAAGAAGTTTTCAAGATTTCAAATAAAGGATTCAAAACATTTATTTTACAGAAGTTCAGTGATATACAAAAGAATTCTGAAAAAAATACAAAGAAAACATAAAAATAATTCAGGATATGAAGAAGAAGTTTACAAAAGATATAGATTTTTTAAGAAAACAGAAATTCTGGAATTAAAGAAATCATGACATGAAATTCCAAATACATTTGAAAGTTTCAACAACATACTAGGCCAGGCAGAAGGAAGAATTCCAAAACTTGAAGATACACGTTGTGAAATAATTCAATAAGACAAAAACACACACAAAAAAAGAATGAGCAAAGACTTTGTGACGTTTGATACAATATAAACAACCAAATATTCAAATTATTGGTATCCTCAAGAGAAAAGAGACAAAGGACAGATTAGAAAACCTATTTAATGAAAGAATAGATGAATAATTCCCAACTCTAGCAAGTGATGTAGACTTTCAGATACAAAATGTTCAACAATTCTGAGAAAAATACAATGCAAAAAATTCTTCTCCATGGCATGTCATCAGACTTTCTATAGTCTAAGGTAAAATGCAAATCCTAAAAATAGCAAGAAAAAAGCTTTTAGTCACCTATAAAGGAAATCCCATTAGACTAACAGCAGATTTTTTTTTCTTTTTTGTTTTGTTTTCGTTTTTGTTTTTGTTTTTTAAGACAGAGTCCTGCTATGTTGCCAGGCTGGAGTGCAGTGGCGCAATCTCGGTTTACTGTAACCCCCACCTACAGGGTTCAGGTGATTCTCCTGCCTCAGCCTCCCAAGTAACGGGGATGACAGGCACATGCCACCAGACCCAGCTAATTTTGTGTGTGTGTGTATTTTTAGTAGAGACAGGATTTCACCATGTTGGCCAGGATAGTCTCGATCTCTTGACCTCATGATCTGCCCACCTCAGCCTCCCAAAGTGCTGGGATTACAGGTTTGAGCCACCATGCCTAGTTCTAACAGCAGATTTCTTAGCAGAAATCTTACAGGCCAGAAGAGAATAGGATAGTATAATCAAAGTCCTGAAAGAAAAGAACTGCCAAGCCAAGAGTAATAAACCAAGCATAATTATTCTTCATAATTGAAAAAGAAATTATCTTTCCAAGACAAGCAAATGCTGAAAGGCTTCATTACCACTAGACAGGGCCTACAGGAAATGCTCAAGAAAGTCCTAAACCTGCAATTGAAAGGACAACATTTTCAACAATTCCACATTATCACCATGAAAACATACACAAGTATAAAACTCACTGGTAAAGCAATCACACAAAAGAGGAAGAGAAAGTTCTCAAATAGTCCTCCTGAACTTAGTTATCCAACGTACTCCTGAATAACCATTGAGTAAACAGAGAAATTTAGACATAAATCAAACATAATGACAAACCATAATGACAAGCAACGAGAGAAAAAGACAGTAACAAAGGACGTATAAAACAACCAGAAAACAACAATGTGACAGGAACATAGCTGTTGGGAACAGGCCCCCCAAAATCTGGCCATAAACTGGCCCCCAAAACTGGCCATAAACAAAATCTCTGCAGCACTGTGACATGTTCATAATGGCCATGATGCCCACACTGGAAGTTTGTGGGTTTACCGGAATGAGGGCAAAGAACACCTGGCCCACCCAGGGCGGAAAACTGCTTAAAGTCATTCTTAAACCACAAACAATAGCATGAGCGATCTGTGCCTTAAGGACATGCTCCTGCTGCAGATAACGAGCCAAACACATCCCTTTATTTTGGCCCATCCCTTTGTTTTCCATAAGGAATACTTTTAGTTAATCTATAATCTATAGAAACAATGCTTATCACTGGCTTGAGTTAATAAATATGTGGGTAAATCTCAGTTCAAGGCTGTCTGCTCTGAAGGCTGTAACACTCCTGATTTCCCACTTCACACCTCTATATTTCTGTGTGCATGTCTTTAATTCCTCTAGCGCCACTGGGTTAGGGTCTCCCCAACAGAGCTGGTCTCGGCACAAAGCCTCACATATTAATAAAAATATGGAATGTAAACAGATTAAATTATCCACTTATAAGATTTAGAATGGCTGAATGGGTACAAAACATGATCTAAGTATATTCTGCTTACAAAAATACTTACCAGTAATACTACCTCATGACAATCCGTAGACACAGAAGGTAAAAGAATGCCAAGAGGATATCTATGCAAATGGAAACCAAAAGTAAGCAGGAATAGCTATACTTATAGCAGACAAAATAAACTGTAAGTCAAGAACAATTTTTTTAAGAAATAAGGAAGGTCATCACATAATCATAAAGAGATCCATCCAAGAAGAGAATAGAACAATTCTAAATAGATATTCACTAAACACTGGAGCACCTAGATTCATAAAACAAATATTACTATATCTAAAAAGAGAGATAGACTCCAATACAATAAGAGAAAGGGGACTTCAACATCCCAGCCTCAGCATGAGACAGTTCATCTACACAGAAAATCAAGAAAGAAACATTGAATTTAAACTGAATTTTACACCAAATAAAGCTAACAGATATTTACAGAGCATTCTATCTAACACTACAGAATATACACTCTTTTCATGAACACACGGAACATCTTCTGGGAGAGAGCCTTTGTTAAGCCACAAAACAAGTCTCAACAAATTTTCAAAAATTGAAATCATATTAAATATCTTCTCTGGCCACAGTGGAATAAAACTAGAACTATACACCAAGAGAAATGTTGGCAACTAGACCAATACATGAAAATTAAACAACATACTCCTGAATAACCATTGAGTAAACAGAGAAATTTAGACATAAATCAAAAAGTTTCTTGAAACAAATGAAAATGGAAGCACAACATACCAAAACTTGTGGGATACAGCTAAACAGGGCTAAAAGGGAGATTTATAGCAATAAATACCTACCTAAGAAAAGTAGAAAAATTACGAATTAACAATATAGCAATGAACCTTAAGGAACTAGAAAAACAAGAAAAAAACTCATCCAAAATTAGCAGAAAAGAAATAATAAAGATCATAGTAGAACTAAATAAAAGCTTTTAAAAACCATGTAAATGATCAACAAAATGAAAAGTTTGTTCTTCAAAAACATAAAGAAAATTGACAAACCGCTAGCTAAACAAACCTAGAAAAAAAAGAGAGAAAATTTGTTAAGAATAAAAGTACCTCTTCAAAGTTTTCCTTTCTGGTTTAGAATGGTAAGTGTTAAGAAGATAGTTCCTCATAAAAGCTTTCTTTAAGTTTCCCTCGCTCTTCATACTAACAAATCTTCTATTTTACTAATGACTCCTTATTGTGCCCCCAAGTAGTTGTTACATACAGTAAAGAAATAAACACATTCTATGTTCTTGTACTTGAACCAAGGCCTAACTCCTTTGTTCCCTAATCTGCCTGGATCTGCCTGGACATGACCAGACGTGTCCCAGCTTGCAGCCTATGCTCTTTCCTTATTTGGAAATATTATTGTCTTCCTGGTTTCCCATAAACAACCCCCTCCTTTCCTTTGCTCCCCATTG
>NW_022303116.1:0-11293 GCF_002776525.5 Piliocolobus tephrosceles | reverse complement strand
CTTGCTAGCGGTCTGTCAATTTTGTTGATCTTTTCAAAAAACCAACTCCTGGATTCATTGATTTTTTGGAGGGTTTTTTGTGTCTCTATCTCCTTCAGTTCTGCTCTGATCTTAGTTATTTCTTGCCTTCTGCTAGCTTTTGAATGTGTTTGCTCTTGCCTCTCTAGTTCTTTTAATTGTGATGTTAGAGTGTCAATTTTAGATCTTTCCTGCTTTCTCTTGTGGGCACTTAGTGCTATAAATTTCCCTCTACACACTGCTTTAAATGTGTCCCAGAGATTCTGGTATGTTGTATCTTTGTTCTCATTGGTTTCAAAGAACATCTTTATTTCTGCTTTCAATTCGTTATGTACCCAGTAGTCATTCAGGAGCAGGTTGTTTAGTTTCCATGTAGTTGAGCAGTTTTGATTGAGTTTCTTAGTCCTGAGTTCTAGTTTGATTGCACTGTTGTCTGAGAGACAGTTTGTTATAATTTCTATTCTTGTACATTTGCTGAGGAGTGCTTTACTTCCAATTATGTGGTCAATTTTGGAATAAGTGCGATGTGGTGCTGAGAAGAATGTATATTCTGTTGACTTGGGGTGGAGAGTTCTATAGATGTCTATTAGGTCTGCTTGGTGCAGAGATGAGTTCAATTCCTGGATATCCTTGTTAACTTTCTGTTTCGTTGATCTGTCTAATGTTGACAGTGGAGTGTTGAAGTCTCCCATTATTATTGTATGGGAGTCTAAGTCTCTTTGTAAGTCTCTAAGGACTTGCTTTATGAATCTGGGTGCTCCTGTATTGGGTGCATATATATTTAGGATAGTCAGCTCTTCCTGTTGAATTGATCCCTTTACCATTAGGTAATGGCCTTCTTTGTCTCTTTTGATCTTTGATGGTTTAAAGTCTGTTTTATCCGAGACTAGGATTGCAACCCCTGCTTTTTTTTGTTCTCCATTTGCTTGGTAGATCTTCTTCCATCCCTTTATTTTGAGCCTATGTATGTCTCTGCATGTGAGATGGGTCTCCTGAAGACAGCAGACTGATGGGTCTTGACTCTTTATCCAGTTTGCCAGTCTGTGTCTTTTAATTGGAGCATTTAGTCCATTTACATTTAAGGCTAATATTGTTATGTGTGAACTGGATCTGCCATTATGATATTAACTTGTTATTTTGCTCATAGGAAACACTCTTTTTATAAAATTGTGAAGAGACAATAGTGAGCCCATTGACGATTATTGGGACAACCCGAATATTTCTGGAAAGATTTCTTCTGTTAATATGCTTTGTTATGTGTGGATTAATCTCAGAGAGTTAAACCTTTATTTTTATTTATTTATTAATTCATTTTGATTCAGTATGTTGGGAACACTCTTTTAGTAGAATCTGTGAAGGGACATTAGGGACACCATTGGGGCCTATGGTGAAAGACCAAATATCCCCAGATAATAATCAGAAAGAAATTTTATGATGTGTGGATTCATTTTACAGAGTTAAAACTTTCTTTAAGCTCACCAGGTTTGAAACTCTCTTTGTAGAGAACCTGCACAGGGATATTTGGAAGTCCTTTGAGGCTATAAGGAAAAAAATCTATCCTTAGATAAAGCCTAAAAAGAAGCTGTCTGTAAAACTGATTTGTGATGTTTGGATTCATCTCAAATACGTAAACCTTTCTTTGATTCAACATTTTATAAACACTCTTTTTGGAGAATCTGTGAAAGGATATTAGGAAGCCCATTGAGACCTATGTGGAAAAACCATATATCCACAGATAAAAACTAGAAAGAAATTATGTGTGAATAGGCTATCTGATGTGTATTCATCTCAGTGTTAACCATATTTTTGTATTCAGCAGGTGGGAAACACTCTTTTTAGAGAATCTGTGAGGGGAATTTTGGAGACCTTTGAGGCCTATGGAGTAAAACCAAATATCTTGAGATTCTAACTAGAAAGGTTTCTGTGAAACTGCTTCATGCTATTTGGATTCATCTCACAGAAGTAAATCATTCTTTTGATTCAAGAGGTTGGAAACACTCTTTTTGGAGTATATGCAAAAGGACATTTGGGAGCCCATTGTGGCCTATGGGGAAAAACTGAATATCCCCAGATAAAAACTAGAAAGTAGCTACTTGTGAAATGGCTTTGTGATGTGTGGATTCATCCCACAAGGTTAAACGTTTCTTTTGATTCATCAGGTTGGAAACACTGTTTTTGGAGAATCTGCAAAGGGAAATTTTGGGAGTCCATTGAGATCTGTAGGGAAAAATCAAATATTAGCAGATAAAAACTAGACAGAAGCTCTCTGTGAAAGTACTTGGTGATGTGGGTATTCATCTCACACAGTTACCTCTTTCCTTTGATTCAGCAGGTTTGAAATACTCTTTTTAGAGCATCTGCAAAGAGACATTTGGGAGCTCAATGTGGCCTATGGGGAAACACTGAATATCCCCAGATGAAAACCAGAAAGAAGGTATCAGTTAAACTGCTTTGTGATGCATGGATTCATGTAACAGAGGCAAAACTTTCTGTCAGTTCAGTAGGTTGGAAAACTTCTTTTGTAGAGTACGTGAAGGGACATTTGGGAGCCCATTGAGGTCTATGGGGAAAAAGAGAATATGCACCCCAAAAAAGAAAAAGAAGCTATCAGTGAAAGTGCTTTGTGATGAGGGTATTCATCTCACTGAGTTAATCCTTACTTTTGATTCAACAGTTTGGAAATCCTCCTTTTTGGAGAATCTGTGAAGGAATACTTGGTAGCCCTTTGAGGCCTGTTTTGAAATACTGAATATCCCCAGATAAAAATTAGAAAGAATCTATCTGTGAAAATCCTTTGTGCTGTGAAGATTCAGTGCACAGACATAATCCTTCCTTTTGATTCAGAAGGTTGGAAACACTCTTTTTGTAGAATCTGAAAAGGGACATTTGGGAGCCCATTGAGGTCTATGGGGAAAAACATAATATCCCCAAATGAAACTAGAAAGAAGCTATCTGTGAAATTGCTTTGTGATGTGTGCATTTGTCACACAGATGTAAACTTTGTTTTTCATTCACCGTTTTGGAAGCCTTGTTTTTGGAGTATCTGTGAAGAGAGGTTTGGGAGCCTATTGAGGCCTATGGGGTTACATCAAGTATTCCCAGAGAAGACTACAAAGAAGCTATCTGTGAAATTGCCCTGTGATGTGTGAATTAAGCTCTCAGAGTTAAACATCTCTTTTGATTCAGCAGGTTGGAAACACTCTAATTGGAAAATCTGTGGAGAGATAATTGGGAGACCATTGAGGCCTGTGGGGAAAAATGAAATGTCCTCAGATAAAAACTGGAAAGAATCTATCTGTAAAACTGCTTTTTAATGTGTGGATTAGTCTCACAAAGGTAAACAGATTCAACAGGCTGGAAACATTGTTTTTGTAGAATCAGAAAAAAAGACATTTTGGAGTCCATAGAGGCCTATGGGGAAAACATAATATTCCCAGATAAAAACTAGAAAGAAGCTGTCTGTGAAACTGCTATCTGATGTTTGGATTCATCTAACAGAGGTAAACTTTTCTTTTGATTCATAAGGTAGGAAACACTCTTTTTGGAGTACCTGCATAGGGACTTTTGGAAGCCCATTGAGGTCTATGGGGTAACACCAAATAACTCCAGATAAAAATGACAAAGAAGCTATCTATGAAACTGCCTTGTGATGCGTGAATTAAGCTCATGGAATTAAATGTTTCTCTTGATTCAGCAGGTTGGAAACACTCCCATTGGAGAATCTGCAAAATGACATTTCGGATCCCATTGAAGTCTGTAAGGAATAGCTAAATATCCTCAGATAAAAACTGGAAATAAGCTTTCTGTGATACTGCTTTGTGATATATGGATTCATCTCACAGAGAGAAACCTTTCTTTTGATTCAGCAGGTTGGAAACAATCCTGTTGTAGAATCCGGAAAGGGACATTTTGGAGCCCATTGAGTCCTAAGGGGAGAAACATAATATTCTCAGATAAATATTAGAAAGAAGCTATCTGTGAAAGTACTTTTTAATGAGTGGATTCATCTCACACAAAGAAACAATTCTTTCAATTCAGCTGGATGGAGACACACTTTTTACACAATCTGCAAACGGACATTAAAAGTCCAGTGAGGCCTATAGTGAAAAAACTAATATCTCTACACAAAAACTAGAAAGAAGCTATCTGTAAAACAGCTTTGTGACGTGTGGATTCCTCTCCCAAACTTAAACCTTTATTTTCATTCAGAAGGTTGGAAACACTATTTTTGGAGAATCTGCAAAGGGACATTTGAAAGCCCATTGAAGCCTGTGGGGGAAAAAAACCCAAACGAATAACCCTACATAAAATTTACAAGGAAGTTATCTGTGAAACTGCTTTGTGATGTGTGGATTCCCTTAATACAGGTAAAATTTTCTTTTGATTCTGCAGGTTGGAAACACTCTTTTTGGAGTTTCTGTGAAGAAACATTTGGGAACCCATTGAGGCCTATGAGTAAAAACCAAGTATCCTAGAAAAAAAAAAAAAAAAAAAAAACTAGATAGAAGCTCTCTGTGAAATTGCTTGGTCATTTGCTGGTCATGTCAGAATTAAACTTTTTTTGATTCAGCAGGTTAGAAACACTCTTTTTGGAGTATCTTCAAGGGACATTTGGGAGTTCATTGAGGCCTGTGGGAAAACACCAAATATTCCCAGATAAAAATTGAAATGAAGCTACCTATGAAACTTCCTTGTTATATGTGGGTTCAGCTCACAGAAATAAAGTTTTCTTTTGATTTAGCATGTTGGAAACCCTCTTTTTGTAGAATCTGCAAAGGGACAATGGGAACCCATTAAAGCCTATGGGGAAAAACAAAATATCCCCAGATAAAAACTAGAAGTAAGCTATCTGTGAAACCAATTTCTAATGTGTGGATTCATCTCACAGAGATAAAACATTTTTTTTGATTCAGCAGGTTGGAATCTCTCTTTTTGTAGAATCTGAAAAGGGACATTTAAGAGCACATTGATGCCTACAAGTGAAAACTGAATATCAGCAGATAAAACTAGAAACAAGCTATCAGTGAAGCTGTCTTGTCATGTGTTGACTCATGTCACAGTGTTAAACCCTTCTTTTGATTAAGCAGGTTGGAGTCACTCTTTTTGCAGAATCTGTGAAGGGACATTTGAGGGCCCATAGACATCTGTGGGGAGACATGGAATATCCCCAGAAAAAATCTATAAGAAACTACTTGTGAAACTACCTTGTTATGTGTGGATTCATCTGACAGAGTTAAAGATTTCATTTGATTCAGCATGTTGGAAATACTCTTTTTGTAGAATCTGTGAAGAGACATTGGGAGTCCATTAAGGCCTATAGGGAAAAACTGAATACTCCCAGAAAAAATCTAGAAACAAGCTATCTGTGAATCCAATTTGTCATGTGTGGATTCATCTCACATATATAAAACTTTCTTTTGATTCAGCAGGATGAAAACACTATTTTAGAGAATCTGTGAAGAAATATTTGGTAGCCCATTGAGGCCTATGGGGAAAAACAAAATATTTTCAGATAAAAACGAGAAGGAAACTATCTGTGAAACTGCTTTTTGATATGTGGATTCATCTCACAGAGTTAAACCTTTTTTTTTTTTTTTTTTTTTTTTTGACTGAGCAGGTTTGAAATTTTTTTTTGGAGTATTTGCAAAGGGACATTTCAGAGCTTTTGAGGCCAAAGGGGAAACACTGAGAATCCCCAGATAAAAACAAGAAAGAAGCTATCTGTGAAACGGCTTTGTGATTTGTGGATTCATCTCACAGGGTTAAATTTTTCTGTTGTTTCAACAGGTTGAAAACACTCAAATTGGAGAATCTGCAAGAGGACATTTTGGAGCCCATTGAGGCCTATGGGGAAAAAATGGAATATTCCCAGATTAAAACCAGAAAGAAGCTATCTCTGAAACTGCTTTGTGATGTGTGGATTCATCTTCCAGAGTTGAATATTTCCTTTGATTCAGCATGTTGGAAACACACTTTGTGGAGAATGTGTTAAGGGACATTTGGAAACCCAGTGAGATCTATAGGGAAAAACTGAAAATGTCTGGATAAAAACTACAGAGAACCTACTGTGAAACTGCTTTATGAGGTGTGGATTCATCTCACAGAGTTAATTTTTTTTTTTTTTTTTTTTTGATTTAACAGGTTTGAAAACCTTTTTTTGAGAGCCCATTCAGGCCTGTGGGAAAAAAAAAAATCGAATATCCCCACATAAAAACTAGAGTGAACCTATCTGTGAAACTGCTTTGTGAGATGTGAATTCCTCTCACAGAGTTAAATCTTTCTTTTGTTCATCAGGGAGATTGGTCTAAAATTCTCTTTTTTTGTTGTGTCTCTGCCAGGCTTTGGTATCAGGATGATGCTGGCCTCATAAAATGAGTTAGGGAGGATTCCCTCTTTTTCTATTGATTGGAATAGTTTCAGAAGGAATGGTACCAGCTCCTCCTTGTACCTCTGGTAGAATTCAGCTGTGAATCCATCTGGTCCTGGGCTTTTTTTGGTGGGTAGGCTATTAATTGTTGCCTCAATTTCAGAGCCTGCTATTGGTCTATTCAGGGATTCAACTTCTTCCTGGTTTAGTCTTGGAAGAGTGTACGCGTCCAGGAAATTATCCATTTCTTCTAGATTTTCTAGTTGATTTGCGTAGAGGTGTTTATAGTATTCTCTGATGGTAGTTTGTATTTCTGTGGGGTCGGTGGTGATATCCCCTTTATCATTTTTAATTGCGTCTATTTGATTCCTCTCTCTTTTCTTCTTTATTAATCTTGCTAGCGGTCTGTCAATTTTGTTGATCTTTTCAAAAAACCAACTCCTGGATTCATTGATTTTTTGGAGGGTTTTTTGTGTCTCTATCTCCTTCAGTTCTGCTCTGATCTTAGTTATTTCTTGCCTTCTGCTAGCTTTTGAATGTGTTTGCTCTTGCCTCTCTAGTTCTTTTAATTGTGATGTTAGAGTGTCAATTTTAGATCTTTCCTGCTTTCTCTTGTGGGCACTTAGTGCTATAAATTTCCCTCTACACACTGCTTTAAATGTGTCCCAGAGATTCTGGTATGTTGTATCTTTGTTCTCATTGGTTTCAAAGAACATCTTTATTTCTGCTTTCAATTCGTTATGTACCCAGTAGTCATTCAGGAGCAGGTTGTTTAGTTTCCATGTAGTTGAGCAGTTTTGATTGAGTTTCTTAGTCCTGAGTTCTAGTTTGATTGCACTGTTGTCTGAGAGACAGTTTGTTATAATTTCTATTCTTGTACATTTGCTGAGGAGTGCTTTACTTCCAATTATGTGGTCAATTTTGGAATAAGTGCGATGTGGTGCTGAGAAGAATGTATATTCTGTTGACTTGGGGTGGAGAGTTCTATAGATGTCTATTAGGTCTGCTTGGTGCAGAGATGAGTTCAATTCCTGGATATCCTTGTTAACTTTCTGTTTCGTTGATCTGTCTAATGTTGACAGTGGAGTGTTGAAGTCTCCCATTATTATTGTATGGGAGTCTAAGTCTCTTTGTAAGTCTCTAAGGACTTGCTTTATGAATCTGGGTGCTCCTGTATTGGGTGCATATATATTTAGGATAGTCAGCTCTTCCTGTTGAATTGATCCCTTTACCATTAGGTAATGGCCTTCTTTGTCTCTTTTGATCTTTGATGGTTTAAAGTCTGTTTTATCCGAGACTAGGATTGCAACCCCTGCTTTTTTTTGTTCTCCATTTGCTTGGTAGATCTTCTTCCATCCCTTTATTTTGAGCCTATGTATGTCTCTGCATGTGAGATGGGTCTCCTGAAGACAGCAGACTGATGGGTCTTGACTCTTTATCCAGTTTGCCAGTCTGTGTCTTTTAATTGGAGCATTTAGTCCATTTACATTTAAGGCTAATATTGTTATGTGTGAACTGGATCTGCCATTATGATATTAACTTGTTATTTTGCTCATAGGAAACACTCTTTTTATAAAATTGTGAAGAGACAATAGTGAGCCCATTGACGATTATTGGGACAACCCGAATATTTCTGGAAAGATTTCTTCTGTTAATATGCTTTGTTATGTGTGGATTAATCTCAGAGAGTTAAACCTTTATTTTTATTTATTTATTAATTCATTTTGATTCAGTATGTTGGGAACACTCTTTTAGTAGAATCTGTGAAGGGACATTAGGGACACCATTGGGGCCTATGGTGAAAGACCAAATATCCCCAGATAATAATCAGAAAGAAATTTTATGATGTGTGGATTCATTTTACAGAGTTAAAACTTTCTTTAAGCTCACCAGGTTTGAAACTCTCTTTGTAGAGAACCTGCACAGGGATATTTGGAAGTCCTTTGAGGCTATAAGGAAAAAAATCTATCCTTAGATAAAGCCTAAAAAGAAGCTGTCTGTAAAACTGATTTGTGATGTTTGGATTCATCTCAAATACGTAAACCTTTCTTTGATTCAACATTTTATAAACACTCTTTTTGGAGAATCTGTGAAAGGATATTAGGAAGCCCATTGAGACCTATGTGGAAAAACCATATATCCACAGATAAAAACTAGAAAGAAATTATGTGTGAATAGGCTATCTGATGTGTATTCATCTCAGTGTTAACCATATTTTTGTATTCAGCAGGTGGGAAACACTCTTTTTAGAGAATCTGTGAGGGGAATTTTGGAGACCTTTGAGGCCTATGGAGTAAAACCAAATATCTTGAGATTCTAACTAGAAAGGTTTCTGTGAAACTGCTTCATGCTATTTGGATTCATCTCACAGAAGTAAATCATTCTTTTGATTCAAGAGGTTGGAAACACTCTTTTTGGAGTATATGCAAAAGGACATTTGGGAGCCCATTGTGGCCTATGGGGAAAAACTGAATATCCCCAGATAAAAACTAGAAAGTAGCTACTTGTGAAATGGCTTTGTGATGTGTGGATTCATCCCACAAGGTTAAACGTTTCTTTTGATTCATCAGGTTGGAAACACTGTTTTTGGAGAATCTGCAAAGGGAAATTTTGGGAGTCCATTGAGATCTGTAGGGAAAAATCAAATATTAGCAGATAAAAACTAGACAGAAGCTCTCTGTGAAAGTACTTGGTGATGTGGGTATTCATCTCACACAGTTACCTCTTTCCTTTGATTCAGCAGGTTTGAAATACTCTTTTTAGAGCATCTGCAAAGAGACATTTGGGAGCTCAATGTGGCCTATGGGGAAACACTGAATATCCCCAGATGAAAACCAGAAAGAAGGTATCAGTTAAACTGCTTTGTGATGCATGGATTCATGTAACAGAGGCAAAACTTTCTGTCAGTTCAGTAGGTTGGAAAACTTCTTTTGTAGAGTACGTGAAGGGACATTTGGGAGCCCATTGAGGTCTATGGGGAAAAAGAGAATATGCACCCCAAAAAAGAAAAAGAAGCTATCAGTGAAAGTGCTTTGTGATGAGGGTATTCATCTCACTGAGTTAATCCTTACTTTTGATTCAACAGTTTGGAAATCCTCCTTTTTGGAGAATCTGTGAAGGAATACTTGGTAGCCCTTTGAGGCCTGTTTTGAAATACTGAATATCCCCAGATAAAAATTAGAAAGAATCTATCTGTGAAAATCCTTTGTGCTGTGAAGATTCAGTGCACAGACATAATCCTTCCTTTTGATTCAGAAGGTTGGAAACACTCTTTTTGTAGAATCTGAAAAGGGACATTTGGGAGCCCATTGAGGTCTATGGGGAAAAACATAATATCCCCAAATGAAACTAGAAAGAAGCTATCTGTGAAATTGCTTTGTGATGTGTGCATTTGTCACACAGATGTAAACTTTGTTTTTCATTCACCGTTTTGGAAGCCTTGTTTTTGGAGTATCTGTGAAGAGAGGTTTGGGAGCCTATTGAGGCCTATGGGGTTACATCAAGTATTCCCAGAGAAGACTACAAAGAAGCTATCTGTGAAATTGCCCTGTGATGTGTGAATTAAGCTCTCAGAGTTAAACATCTCTTTTGATTCAGCAGGTTGGAAACACTCTAATTGGAAAATCTGTGGAGAGATAATTGGGAGACCATTGAGGCCTGTGGGGAAAAATGAAATGTCCTCAGATAAAAACTGGAAAGAATCTATCTGTAAAACTGCTTTTTAATGTGTGGATTAGTCTCACAAAGGTAAACAGATTCAACAGGCTGGAAACATTGTTTTTGTAGAATCAGAAAAAAAGACATTTTGGAGTCCATAGAGGCCTATGGGGAAAACATAATATTCCCAGATAAAAACTAGAAAGAAGCTGTCTGTGAAACTGCTATCTGATGTTTGGATTCATCTAACAGAGGTAAACTTTTCTTTTGATTCATAAGGTAGGAAACACTCTTTTTGGAGTACCTGCATAGGGACTTTTGGAAGCCCATTGAGGTCTATGGGGTAACACCAAATAACTCCAGATAAAAATGACAAAGAAGCTATCTATGAAACTGCCTTGTGATGCGTGAATTAAGCTCATGGAATTAAATGTTTCTCTTGATTCAGCAGGTTGGAAACACTCCCATTGGAGAATCTGCAAAATGACATTTCGGATCCCATTGAAGTCTGTAAGGAATAGCTAAATATCCTCAGATAAAAACTGGAAATAAGCTTTCTGTGATACTGCTTTGTGATATATGGATTCATCTCACAGAGAGAAACCTTTCTTTTGATTCAGCAGGTTGGAAACAATCCTGTTGTAGAATCCGGAAAGGGACATTTTGGAGCCCATTGAGTCCTAAGGGGAGAAACATAATATTCTCAGATAAATATTAGAAAGAAGCTATCTGTGAAAGTACTTTTTAATGAGTGGATTCATCTCACACAAAGAAACAATTCTTTCAATTCAGCTGGATGGAGACACACTTTTTACACAATCTGCAAACGGACATTAAAAGTCCAGTGAGGCCTATAGTGAAAAAACTAATATCTCTACACAAAAACTAGAAAGAAGCTATCTGTAAAACAGCTTTGTGACGTGTGGATTCCTCTCCCAAACTTAAACCTTTATTTTCATTCAGAAGGTTGGAAACACTATTTTTGGAGAATCTGCAAAGGGACATTTGAAAGCCCATTGAAGCCTGTGGGGGAAAAAAACCCAAACGAATAACCCTACATAAAATTTACAAGGAAGTTATCTGTGAAACTGCTTTGTGATGTGTGGATTCCCTTAATACAGGTAAAATTTTCTTTTGATTCTGCAGGTTGGAAACACTCTTTTTGGAGTTTCTGTGAAGAAACATTTGGGAACCCATTGAGGCCTATGAGTAAAAACCAAGTATCCTAGAAAAAAAAAAAAAAAAAAAAAA
>NW_022303114.1:0-2772 GCF_002776525.5 Piliocolobus tephrosceles | reverse complement strand
CACAAAGATGGGGAAAAAGCAGGGCAGAAAAGCTGGAAATTCAAAAACTAAGAGCGCATCTCCGCCTGCAAAGGAGCACAGCCCATCGCCAGCAATGGATCAAAGCTGGTCAGAGAATGATTTTGATGAGATGAGAGAAGAAGGCTTCAGGCCATCAAACCTCTCAGAGCTAAAGGAGGAATTACGTACCCAGCGCAAAGAAACTAAAAATCTTGAAAAAAAAGTGGAAGAATTGACAGCTAGACTAATTAATGCAGAGAAGGTCATAAACGAAATGACAGAGATGAAAACCATGACACGAGAAATACGTGACAAATGCACAAGCTTCAGTAACCGACTCGATCAACTGGAAGAAAGAGTATCAGCGATTGAGGATCAAATGAATGAAATGAAGCGAGAAGAGAAACCAAAAGAAAAAAGAAGAAAAAGAAATGAACAAAGCCTGCAAGAAGTATGGGATTATGTCAAAAGACCAAATCTACGTCTGATTGGGGTGCCTGAAAGTGAGGGGGAAAATGGAACCAAATTGGAAAACACTCTACAGGATATCATCCAGGAGAACTTCCCCAACCTAGCAGGCCAGGCCAACATTCAAATTCAGGAAATACAGAGAACGCCACAAAGATACTCCTCCAGAAGAGCAACTCCAAGACACATAATTGCCAGATTCACCAAAGTTGAAATGAAGGAAAAAATCTTAAGGGCAGCCAGAGAGAAAGGTCGGGTTACCCACAAAGGGAAGCCCATCAGACGGACAGCAGATCTCTCGGCAGAAACTCTACAAGCCAGAAGAGAGTGGGAGCCAATATTCAACATTCTTAAAGAAAAGAATTTTCAAACCAGAATTTCATATCCAGCCAAACTAAGTTTCATAAGTGAAGGAGAAATAAAATTCTTTACAGATAAGCAAATGCTTAGAGATTTTGTCACCACCAGGCCTGCCTTACAAGAGACCCTGAAGGAAGCCCTAAACATGGAAAGGAACAACCGGTACCAGCCACTGCAAAAACATGCCAAAATGTAAAGACCATCGAACCTAGGAAGAAACTGCATCAACTAATGAGCAAAATAACCAGTTAATATCATAATGGCAGGATCAAGATCACACATAACAATATTCACCTTAAATGTAAATGGACTAAATGCTCCAATTAAAAGACACAGACTGGCAAACTGGATAAAGAGTCAAGACCCATCAGTCTGCTGTCTTCAGGAGACCCATCTCACATGCAGAGACATACATAGGCTCAAAATAAAAGGATGGAGGAAGATCTACCAAGCAAATGGAGAACAAAAAAAAGCAGGGGTTGCAATCCTAGTCTCTGATAAAACAGACTTTAAACCATCAAAGATCAAAAGAGACAAAGAAGACCATTACATAATGGTAAAGGGATCAATCCAACAGGAAGAGCTAACTATCCTAAATATATATGCACCTAATACAGGAGCACCCAGATTCATAAAGCAAGTCCTTAGAGACTTACAAAGAGACTTAGACTCCCATACAATAATAATGGGAGACTTCAACACTCCACTGTCAACATTAGACAGATCAACGAGACAGAAAGTTAACAAGGATATCCAGGAATTGAACTCATCTCTGCACCAAGCGGACCTAATAGACATCTATAGAACTCTCCACCCCAAGTCAACAGAATATACATTCTTCTCAGCACCACATCACACTTATTCCAAAATTGACCACATAATTGGAAGTAAAGCACTCCTCAGCAAATGTAAAAGAACAGAAATTATAACAAACTGTCTCTCTGACCACAGTGCAATCAAACTAGAACTCAGGACTAAGAAATTCAATCAAAAGCGCTCAACTACATGGAAACTGAACAACCTGCTCCTGAATGACTACTGGGTACATAACGAAATGAAAGCAGAAATAAAGATGCTCTTTGAATCCAATGAGAACAAAGATACAACATACCAGAATCTCTGGGACACATTTAAAGCAGTATGTAGAGGGAAATTTATAGCACTAAGTGCCCACAAGAGAAAGCAGGAAAGATCTAAAATTGACACTCTAACATCACAATTAAAAGAACTAGAGAGGCAAGAGCAAACACATTCAAAAGCTAGCAGAAAGCAAGAAATAACTAAGATCAGAGCAGAACTGAAGGAGATAGAGACACAAAAAACCCTCCAAAAAATCAATGAATCCAGGAGTTGGTTTTTTGAAAAGATCAACAAAATTGACAGACTGCTAGCAAGATTAATAAAGAAGAAAAGAGAGAGGAATCAAATAGACACAATAAAAAATGATAAAGGGGATATCACCACCGACCCCACAGAAATACAAACTACCATCAGAGAATACTATAAACACCTCTACGCAAATCAACTAGAAAATCTAGAAGAAATGGATAATTTCCTGGACACGTACACTCTTCCAAGACTAAACCAGGAAGAAGTTGAATCCCTGAATAGACCAATAGCAGCCTCTGAAATTGAGGCAACAATTAATAGCCTGCCCACCAAAAAAAGCCCAGGACCAGATGGATTCACAGCTGAATTCTACCAGAGGTACAAGGAGGAGCTGGTACCATTCCTTCTGAAACTATTCCAATCAATAGAAAAAGAGGGAATCCTCCCTAACTCATTTTATGAGGCCAGCATCATCCTGATACCAAAGCCTGGCAGAGACACAACAAAAAAAGAGAATTTTAGACCAATCTCCCTGATGAACATCGATGCAAAAATCCTCAATAAAATCCTGGCAAACCGGATTCAGCAGCACATCAAAAAGCTTATCCACCATGA
>NW_022303113.1:0-1284 GCF_002776525.5 Piliocolobus tephrosceles | reverse complement strand
TACATGATTATTTCAATGGATGTTGAAAACACATTTCATAAAATTTCATATCTCTTCATGATTAAAAACCCTCAACAAAGTGGGTATAGAAGGAACATATGTCAGCACAATAAAAGGTATATATGACAATCCACAGCTCTCTGAATGGGTAAAAGTTGAAAACTTTTTCTAGAACAGGACAAAGATGCCCATTTTCATTATCTTTATTCAACACAGTACTTGAAGCCTTAACCAGAGTAATCTGGAAAAATAAAGAGTAAAAGTGCATAGAAATTGGAAAGGAGGAAGCTGTCCCTGTTGGCATATGACATGATTGTACAAATAGGACACCCTAAAAATTCCAGCAAAAAAACTATTAGAATAAACAAATTTAGTTAAGTTTCAGGATACAAAGCCAACATTTCTATACACCAAAGTGAATTATATGAAAAGGAAATTGAGAAAGCAATTTCATTTATAATACCTACAAAAATATATACCTAGAAATAAACTTAACCAAGAACATAACAGGTCTCTACAATGAAAAGTATAAAATAATAATGAAGGAGGGGCAGAGCAAGATGGACGAATAGGAACAGCTCCAGTCTCCAACTCCCAGCACGAGCAACACAGAACACCGGTGATTTCTGCATTTTCAACTGAGGTACTGGGGTCATCTCACTAAGGAGTACCGGACAAGCGGTGCTGGTCAGCTGCTGCAGCCCGACCAGCAAGAGCTGAAGCAGGGCGAGGCATTGCCTCACCTGGGAAGTGCAAGGTGGAAGGGAATCCCTTTTACAAGCCAGGGGAACTGAGACACACAACACTTGGAAAATCAAGTAACTCCCACCGCAATACTGCGCTTTAAGCAAACGGACACACCAGGAGAATATATCCCACACCTGGCCGTGAGGGTCCCACACCCACGGAGCCTTCCTCATTGCTAGCACAGCAGTCTGCGATCTAACCACAAGGCTGGGGGAGGGGCACCCACCATCGCTGAGGCTTAAGTAGGTAAACAAAGCCACTGGGAAACTCGAACTGGGTGGAGCTCACAGCAGTTCAAGGAAACCTGCCTGTCTCTGTAGACTCTACCTCTGGGGACAGGGCTCAGCTAAATAACAACAACAAAAAAGCAGAACCTCTGCAGATGCAAACGACTCTGTCTGACAGCTTTGAAGGGAGCAGTGGATCTCCCAACACGGAGGTTGAGATCTGAGAAGGGGCAGACTGTCTGCTCAAGCGGGTCCCTGACCCCTGAGTAGCCTAACTGGGAGACATCCCCCACTAGGGGCAGTCTGACAC
>NW_022303112.1:0-2909 GCF_002776525.5 Piliocolobus tephrosceles | reverse complement strand
AAGGGGACAAAGTTGTACATAGAAGACTTATTCCTAATAATTCTGAAGATCTCCAGGGAAATGTTAGATCCAGCTACCCAGAGAGTAGGGATATTTCTCCATTAGGCCTCTATTTTGCTCCTTACGAATAGGTCCCAATCCATTTTCCCCCACAATTCTTGGCTCTGCCCTGTAGGGACATTCTTACTATATAAAGTGATTTTCCATTTCACACGTATTGCCTTACATTGCCCACTTCCGCCACTAATCTTGCCGAAAAACAAGTCATGAGGAAGATGCAAACACACAAGAAACATAGAGAATATAACACTTCTTATCTTTCCATTTGTCAAAAATAGTTAATATCTGGTGTGGAATTTGCAGAGAAACTGTCATTCACTCACACAGTTGATAAAGTGTAAATTTTTAAGCCGCTGGAGAGTAATTTGTCAGTATCTATTATAAAAAGTATGCATCCTTTGAACGTTTACTGGAAAAATTTCCACCGGATACACTGTCAAAAAATGTCAGGTTTTTTATGTGAAGAGTTTATTGCAGCATTTTTTCAATGAAAACAGTTTCAAAATAATATAAATGTTCATTACTATATCATTGTTTACGTGAAGGATATTATCTGCATAAAACAGAAAGCTCTGTAATTATTGAAATGAATTAAGGAAATCAGTATTTTTAGATGTTGAAATATGTCTAAGGTATATTTTTACGTGGAGAAGAAAAAGTCACAAACAATGTATAGTGAATAATTTCTTTTATGTAATAAAAGTACGATCAAACACTGATTTGCTCACACATATTTTTATCCCACTGGAAGGATACAGATGAAAAACTTAACAAGGTTTTGTTTTGGGGAGAGTCACACCTGTGTTTTTCATACATTTTAAATTCTTAAAGTTTTTACAATGAGCAAATGATCCTTAAAAACAAGAGCGCAAAACTGTAAAATTACTATGCTTATAAAGACTTGTTTACAATTTTTTTTAACAAAAACCATTTCATACGTACCAAATAAATATACAAATCCTAAGACTTCCTAGGATGGGATAGAGGATGTGAAATGGAATGTCAGAGAAAGCAGGCTTTGGGCTGGATGCCACATATCAGGTGAAGAGATGGTAATGAACATTTCTATTCTGGGCACTTCTATCAACTGAGGAGTTTAGCACAATAATTGGGAGAGTATGTCTATAAATCAGTCCATGAGCTGGTTAATGGAAAAACCAAGCACAGTAAAATATTTAAAGAAGTTTACTCTGACCCAGGATGAGAAACCATGACCTGGGGAAGAGTCTCAAGAGATTTTGAGAAGGTGTGCCTAAGGCAGTCAGTTTACAGTTCAGTTTTATACATTTTGGGAAAAAGAAGTTACAGGCAAAACATAAATCAACACATGTAAGGTATACATTGGTTCAGCCTAAAGAGATGGGAAATCTTGAAGAGATGGTGTGTTTACAAGTCATAGGTGGATTCAAAGATTTTCTACTTGACAATTGATTGAAAGAGTTAAGCTTTATTTAAAGACTTGCAATCAGTAGAAAAAAATGCCTGAAGTAACATAAGGGAGATTGTGAAGACCAGGGTTCTTGTTACATAAGTGAAGCCCCCAGATAGCAGGCTACAGAAAGAATAGATGGTAATTTGGTGTTCTGTTCTTGCGACAGTTTGCTGAGAACGATGGTTTGCAGCTGCATCCATGTCCCTACAAAGGATATGAACTCATCCTTTTTTATGGTTGCATAGTACTCCATGGTGTATATGTGCCACATTTTCTTTATTATTATTGTTGTTTTTAATTATGCTTTAAGTTCTAGGGTACATGTGCACAATGTGCTGGTTTGTTACATATGTATACTTGTGCCATGTTGGTGTGCTGCACCCATCAACTCGTCAGCACCCATCAACTCATCATTTATATCAGGTACAACTCCCAATGCCATCCCTCCCCGCTCCCTCCTCCCCATAATAGGCCCCGGTGTGTGATGTTCCCCTTCCAGAGCATGTTCTCACTCATAGGTGGGAATTGAACAATGAGATTACTTGGACTCTGGAAGGGGAACATTACACGCCGGGGCCTATTATGGGGAGGGAGGAGGGATGGCGTTGGGTGTTGTACCTGATGTAAATGACGAGTTGATGGGTGCAGCACACTAACATGGCACAAGTATACATATGTAACAAACCTGCACGTTGTGCACATGTACCCTAGAACTTAAAGTATGATAAAAAAGAAAAAAAAAATAGAAGAGATGGTAAATGTGGCTTTTCAGACCTTGAAGACGTCAGGATCTCATTTCATCTCTCCTAGATCCAGGAAAGACCTAGAAAATAAAGATCTGGCTGCATTAATGGGATTTTCTACAGGTGCAAATTTCTCACACAAGAGACAGATTTGCAGGATCATTTCAAAACATGTCAAAGAAATATATTTTGGGATAAAATATTTTGACTTCTTTCAAGGTCTGCTGTCATGCGATGCTGTACCAGGATCACACTGGAATTTGGTATGGCATTGTCACAAAGAGTCTGTACTGTCAGTCTTACTGAAGGAGCATCGTTTGTCTAGGGAAATGCCCAAGGTTCGTTGTCTCTTACCAAGGAAATCGAAGACGGAGACACACAAAAATGAGGTTAAGAGGGGAGGTTTAATAGGCGAAAGAAAGAGAAAAAAGAATAGCTCTCTTTCCTGTAGAGAGAGGAGTGCCGAAGTAGGACTTTCAGTCCGTGGCCTAGTGCGTGGGGTTTTATAGACTAGCTTGAGGAAGCGGTGTCTGATTTACATAAAGCCCAAAGATCGGTAGGACTAGGTGTGATATTTACATAGTGCATTAAGAAGCTGGCCACCCCACCCTAATCTTTTTATTATGTGAATGGATTTTGTGCTTGATGGGCACCATGTTGTCTGCTGCTTACAG
>NW_022303108.1:0-2803 GCF_002776525.5 Piliocolobus tephrosceles | reverse complement strand
GTTTTATTTTTTAAACATTTTAATAAAGTAATATTAAAAAAAAAAAAGAAAAAAAATGCTAGCATTACATTGTGTATACATAAAATTGCGTATGCAACCCACATCTATATAATAGAACATATGAAAAATCACTCATTTTTTTTTTTTTAAGAATTTAAAAATGAAAACGTATGCAAAAAGATGTGTCTATGATTATCAGCATATATATATATATGTGCAGTTGTTTCAATAACAAACTTAATGTTGCATTTTATAAATGTTATCAATCAATTAATTTCATTTATTTATTTATTTATTTATTTATTTTATTTTATTTTTTATAACACACAGAAAAAAAAAATAAAATAAGAGAAGAGAAGAAAAGATATATATATATTGCATGTTTTTATGTAAACATATTTTAGTCAACATAGTGAATAACCAAAATTAGTAACAAACAAAGTCGTAAAAATTTATAAAAACAAAACAAAATGACTAAAGAAAACAAAATGACTAAAGAAAACAAAATGAATAAAGAAAAGAAAAAGATTAAAGAAAAGAAAAAGATTAAAAAAAACAAAATAATTGATAAAAATAAAATAAAACGAAAAAAACGAAATTTATGGAATATGATGATGACGAATCAAAAAGAATCTTCTTATATGCATATGAACAGGAATTAAAAAATGAAACAATATGTTGGCGTAAAGCTGAAGAATTAAAAATAACAAAACATAGCGCTAGTTCTATGAGAGGACATTACTTAAATTCTATAAAAAATGAAACTTCTTTGTATTTAGAAATGTATGCTGAAGAAGTAGCTAAATTATTTATAAAAGTTAAAAACTGGACAAAATTACAAAAAAGACAAACAAAAAATATACTAAATTATCCAACTAGTGTTATCAGACAAACATCCAACATATCACTAGATCGAATAGCAAAAAAAAAAGTTGCCATTTTAATAAATTTAATTCATTAGTAATCAGTAAAGCATTCTCTATGCAAGCTATTAAACATATAACAAAACAAAAAACAAAACAGATTAAATTAGCTAACAAAAAAAGTATAATAACCGAGAAAGATAAAGGAAAAATTTTAAAAAAAGCAAAAACCAAAGTTGAAATTGGAACCAAAAGTAGCGCCAAAAATGAGGAAAAAAAAAAAAAAAAAATAAAAAACAAAGAAAAAAATATAAAAAAAAAAGAAGGAAAAGACAGCACCAAAAAAGAAAAAAAAGACAATACCTCTAAAACAGACAAAGAGAATAAAACCCCAGTAAAAATAACCGATGTAAAAATTAATAAAAATGCCACGCAAGAGAAGAACAAAAAGAAGAAGAAATCAAAACAAGTAAATAAAACTAATAATGAAAAAAATATATTAAAAATAATAAATAATACTCCAAAAATTAGTACATTCTTTCCAGTTAATACACATATCCATGAAAATACACCACCTCGAAATAATATATTAATTACTAATAATGCAATAACTAATAATATAATAAATAATACATTTAATGCAGATGTAAATGGAAATGGTAAAGATATGGATACAGCTGTAACAGATGCTACATCTACTACAGCTACAACGACTGGTACAGAAACTACTACTTCAACATTTTTTCATGAGAAAATGTGCAAAGAAACAATTAAAGAAGGAAATAACACACAAAAAATACACGTAAAACAAGAACAAACATTTCATATAAAATTAGAACAAAAAAGTACAGAAAAAAATATAAATAACAACAATTTTGATGTATTACGACATTTAAATACAGATATAATAAGAGACAATCGTATAGACGAATTTTTAAGATTTGATTCTCCTATAATTCGATGTAGAAGTAGTAATGAATATATGTCGCCTAGAAAAAGGAAATCAGAAAATTTATTGTATAGTTATAGAAGTAAAGACTTAGGTGATATTATTAAATCATTTGAGTATACACCAGATTCTGGTGACGAAAAAGAAAATGAAAAAAAAAGAAAAAGAGAAAAAAAAGAGGCGCAATTAAGTCATTGTTTGCATATTTTTATCAAAAAATATTCAACTAAACGTTGAATGTCACTCATAAATATCTGTTTATTTATATAATCATATATTCATATAATCATAAATTCATATATTCATTTATTCATTCATTCATTCACTCACTTTTTTTTTATTCATTCATTTTTTTTTATTTATTCATCTTTTTTTATTCATTTATTTTTTTTTATTTATTAATTTTTTTTAATTGTGAAGGAAAACAAAAACAAAAAAAAAAAAAAAAATTAACAGTAGGAGAAACAGTAAAATCGATACATGTATATATATATATATGTTTATAGTAAGCGAACTAAAAGGCGAAAAACGTAGCGCAAATAGTTTTATTCTTCTCTTTTACGTGTTACGCAATATCACGCTATTTTTTTTTTTACTTTTTTTTTTTTTTTACGTATTATATCTTATATATATATATATATATATATATATATGTCGTTTTGCTCTTTTTATTTTTTTTTATTTTTTTTTAAGCGAAATAATGCGACCAAGCGGTAGGCATAAGTAACGATTAAAATAGACCCGAAAAAAAAATAATAACTAATAATATATACATACTTACATACAAAAAAAAAATGAATGTGTTATGTCAAAAAACAAAAAGACAAATAGGAGTAGTACCTTAAAGCAACAAGCAACTGTTTTATACAACACTAGCTTTAATTATATATATATATACATATATGTAAGTGCATTCTTTTTTGAATTTTTATATTTTAATCATTTTTTTTTTTACTTATGTGTTCTTATCCTTTTTTTATTTTTTTTTTTT
>NW_022303106.1:0-1823 GCF_002776525.5 Piliocolobus tephrosceles | reverse complement strand
AGTGTTAGCCACAGGTCAAAAGTGCAAGAAAGTCTCTCAATGTGTGTCGTTGAAGAAATGTAGGTCTTTTTTCTTTTGGAAGTCTCGCTAGAATGGGGACAAGGACTCTGCCGATTTTAGGATGAAAAATTGGGATATTAGACACCCTCAGATATTTATCCCAAGTCTTTAGGGCTTTTAATTAGTTTGTTCAACCATCACAATCTCAAATGCTAAGCAGGGCATTTGAATCTCTCCACAGTCCAAATCAGCACCATCTTTTAAAGTTGAGTTTCTCATTATTCTCACCTGATATACCTTATTTATCCCACACCCACCCCCATAACATATTGTGCTCACTGTTATCTTTGAGATAACACTTGAATTTTACTCAGCCTGGAGTGTTCTTCACATGTCTTGTCCAGATCCAGTTTGGTCTCATTCTTCAGCCCTGCATCAGTCAATGGGAGCTAGGTAAAACTGTGGTGACAGACAACCTCCAAATTTCAGTGGCTCAAAAATCTTCTTCCTCATTTATATACATCTCATCATGGGTCAGGTGAGAGGGAGCTCTGTGCTGTATCATCCTAACACAGGAATCCAGATGGAAGGAGGGACCATCAATAAGATCCCCAATGCTATAGAAAAGAGAAAAAAGCATGAGGAATAGAACTCTGTTTCTTGGAAATTTCTCCTGAAAAAGTCACATATTATTTTATTCTTACCTCCATTGGCAAAGAAAAAAACAGTCATGTGGTCATGTGGAAATTTAAGTAGGTGGAATGGAACAGTCAGAATGCATTCATAAAAAGTAACCTGAAAATATTTGGAGAACAGCACCAATGACTATCATGAATGCCAACATGCATCCCAAACAACCCAGTGCTGTCACTCTCCAAACCTTTTACGTCTTGCAAAGTATTAGAACTTATCTGAAGCCATGCCACTCAGAGGGACTACAAAATACATAATGACATTTCCTTTAGGATTTCCTTAGAGAATACAAGGAAAAGAAGTTACAAAATTTAAAAGTGCATTTGCGTACAGCTATTTACCACTAGAGGGTAAGACTAGAGATAGATCGTAAACAAAACAACAGGGATTATGCTGAGTCAGGGCCAGAAGTACGGTTTGAGGTGGGGTCATGATCAGTGTGAAGGTCAAAGTAAGGATCAGAATTAGGGACCAGGGTAGGGATCAGGGTTTAGGTTTAGGGTCAAAGTCTTGGGACAGGGCTAGGGTTAGGATTAGAACCAGAGCTTTGTTCTCCTCGGGACCCACCCGAGAGTGGGTCACCATGTCTTTGGAACACCTAGTAGCGTGTTCACCTTGAAGACTAGAGTTTCGTTGTCCTTGAGACTGACCTAGGGAGAAGTGGCTGCAGGCCATTGAGGAAGGTGAGGCAAAAGCTTCCCCTCTGCTCCCCATGTATGGAGGAGGGAGCTCGGCTCTGGGCTTTACTTTCACATATTATATTCTATAAGTCTTCTTTTACAAAAGCCTCCCTGCCTTGAGGCTTTGGCTCTTCGTCGCTGTTCATTATCACAGCGTGCCATAACAAATGGTAAGATTTGGGTTTGCTTCTGGGGAGAGATCTTGGTACAGAGAAAGGAGCAATGCTTAGAGCCACCATCAGGACAGTTGGGATGAAAGCTGCAGATGGGCAGAGGCTGGAGAAAACAGGTACACCCCGCTGTAAGCGCTTTTATTCATGCTTTCATTACGAATTTTTCTTACAGTGTTATAGTAAAACATAGTATTGAAAAATTGAAAAGTAGCCATATTAAAACTTGCAATATTATTTAAGTTTAAATATATTATTTGTACCTCATCAACATTTTTTA
>NW_022303105.1:0-2910 GCF_002776525.5 Piliocolobus tephrosceles | reverse complement strand
CTCCTGTCTTAGTGGCTCCACAACTCTTAACATATTATAAACAATTTTTTTCATGTGTTTATCTTTGCAAAAGTGTGTGTTCTAGGTATGTCTGTTTGTCTGTTTTCCCTAGTAGACTTCGAGCTCCTTGTATAATAGAGACTGTATTTTATTCAGTTTGGAACCTGACACATAGTAGAATCAGAGTAAATGCTGAATGAATGAATGAGTGAATGAATGAATGAATGATGAATAGCAGGGTGTTAGGAGACAAGAGGATATGGGTCATTGTATCAAAGCCAGTACCTAAAGGAAACATACGCAATGCTTATGGTATCAGATGTACCATGGCAGCGGGCAAGACTCAAAGGTCCATATGAAAATGAATTTGGCAACTTTCAGTCATACTAGAGTACTTTTGAATTGATAGTTACTCAATTGTTTTGGATGACTTAAAAAAAAAACTTACTCCTTGTAATAGGACTTCTTTTTAACTGGTATGCAATGTGTCCAGAAAAAGATGGTCTTTTCTAATTTCTATGACTACTAGGAAGGTACATGAGAAGTAAGCGAAATAGTATCAGATAGTTCTGTTAGAAAATGTCCTGAAGAATGCAAATATTTGTCCCCTTATCCTCTTCCCTGCCAATGCACACATTTTTAGCTCCATGCCTGGAGTGTGGATGTGATCATGGGAGCCACCATGAATCTGAGGTAGCCTTAAGGACAGAAGACATCTACTAAAGAAAGCAGAGATAAGGACTCAAGTTTTCCATGACTTTTTGGAGTTTTCAAACCAACCCTGGACTGTCTTCTCATGCTTACTTTAGAGGCAAGAATAAACCCATTTGTGTTCAGCCATCAAAGTTCAGTTTCTGTTTCTGGCAGCACTTTATAGTTCCTAACTGACACAGAAGTTGATCTCTGTGCAGATAAGAAATGTCTCCCATATCACACAGCAAGTAAATAGTAGAGCTGACTATAAATCCGTCAGTGTGCCAAAATATTTTATTCACTCCATATCACTGAATGCTCCCTCCCCGTTTAATGCTTTCTGCTGTCTTCTTAACTTACAGGTAGAAAACTGTAGCCAGAGGGACAGTCAGGACTGTGCCTTCTATGAATCAGGGCAGAGGTTTCAGGATTTCTAGAAAATTACATTAGGAGGATCTAAATGATCCCAATACATCACCATGACTTCCCCATGGCACCTGCACCATACAATGACAATGAAATTGTTGATATCAAATGGAAGAATATTTTGCACAGCACAATCTTTCTGATACATCACAGTGGCTTTCAACTGTTAAATCATGCTGAACACGGTGAAAAGAATTAAAAGTATAGGGTCTTAGCACTTATCCCTGTCAGCCAAGCAGTTGAAATAAATACACGACTATCTAGGAAAATTGAAACCAGTGTGCTGCCTCTCGGACTTCTACATCCTTCCCAAAACAAAACAAAATGAAAACACAGAGCCCTAGAGTTCATTAAGATTTCTGAAACAGGCAGTATTAAGAAACAAAAAATGGTGCAGTCCACATATTCCATCAGCTCCTCAAGAATCACTCCCAAAGTTTTTTGTGTCCCATGCCATCTTAATGGGAAGCAATAGGTTGTTTATACTGTAGGGAGACAATAGTAAATGGTTTATCCATGTTGCCCACAACCAGAGATTACCCAGAATTTTTTTTTCCCTTTCTCTGTTCTCTCCCAGAAATCCAACCTATTTTCTGCCAGGAAACCACTTTTGTCACTCAAGTCTGTCCAGCTTTCACTAGACATGCCCTTTTACCCTATGGGGTTTCATGGATAGAAAAATTTTCATAAACCAAAACAGAGATTGTCTTTCTCCTTAGATGTTTTGCTTAGTAGATATAGAGAAGATTTATGTCCACATGGATTATTCTCACCTGGAACTTCTTTTCATCTTGCCAAAAGCAGCCTTCTAAGTTGTCAACAAGTTTTATCCATATGTCTTTGCAGTCGTTTTAGGCAGTTAAATGGAATATTTATCTTTTATTTTTTTCCTATAAGTGACTCTCTTGGTGTATTTTAATTTACCTTTAAATATACCATTCAGTATATTTTTATTTACCATTTCACTTCGAAGATAACATGGTGCATTAGTTTCCTGGAGCTGCTGTAACAAATTACCACAAACTGTGTGGCTTAAAGTAATATAAATATATTTGCTCACAATCCTAAAAGCCAGGAGTTTGAAATCAAGATGTCCTCAGGGCTACACTCCCTCCCAAGGCTCCGGAGAGAATCCAGTCCAAGCTTTTCTTTTGATGGCTGCTGGTAATCCTTAGGATTCCTTGGTTTGTAGCTCCTGGTAACCCTTAGGATTCCTTGGCTTGTGGCTCCTTTTGTCTTTACTTTGCTGCTTCCTGTGACATCTGTGTTTTCTTTTCTTTTCTTTTTTTTTTTTTTTTTCTGTTAGAAGAACATTTCTCATTAGATTTAGGGCCTGCCCAGGTAATCCAGGATGATCATATCTCAAGATTTGAACTTTATTATATCTGCAAAAACCCGTTTCTCGAATAGGTTAACATTTCACAGATGTTGGGGATTTGGGCATATATTTCTAGGTTCTACCTTTCGACTTACTATATATATGGTAAGATCAAAATGGGGTATGTGCCACAGAGTGTAACAAGGGCTTTACCAAATTAGTTTCTAGTTTTGTTTTGTCTTTTTTTTAGTTTTGGTTGCCTAGTTACTGTCTATTTTACCTGGGCTAAGACAGTATACAATATTTTCTGCTCTTTTCAGCAAAAGTTCAAGTCTGTCTCTAGCTCAACTCAGTCCTAAACTATGCTGGTGTCCTCCAAAACTAGCTGATATAGAAACATGTATAATCAATATTTCATAGGTTAATATTCTTCAGAAAAAAATATTAATGAGATACAATCTGGTTTCATTGGT
>NW_022303104.1:0-1202 GCF_002776525.5 Piliocolobus tephrosceles | reverse complement strand
ACTGAATGTAGAATTACAGGTAAACTATGGGGATAGAATACTGGCATAAACTGTGCAGGCAAAATGTAGTGCCATTTCGCGCATGCACAGGTTAATCTTGCCCCAAAGGTAGAAGTGATACCCTAGGAAACTGGGGCAAACTTTTTATGACTAGTATCTCATGACAGAGGAAGGGATAATTTTTGGTGATTACCCCGGAGTGCAAGACTAATTAATTCTGACTGATGAAGAAGACGCTTCTGAGGAACGTTCACCTCTTACCAGATACATGTGATGAGAACCCATGCTGATGCTAACTGGAGTTTGCATGCCTGTTCAGATGAGAGAGCTACTAATTTTAACTGTTCAACTTCAAGCAAGTTACATAACTTCTCCGTTTTTCATGAGCAGATTAGACCTAATGATCTAATCTACTTCATAAGGTTTAGAGGAATATAATTGGATTAATACATGTACAACTCTTTGAATGTGCTGAAAATAGATACATCTTTTTTTTGCTTTTATTATTGCATTATTATTCTATACATTTCGGACTCTTGCTGGAAGGAGAAGACAGTATGGCAAAGACTATTTGTCAGTATAAATTAGTGCAAAACAAAAGAAGTAATGAATAAATAGATTTTACTCTGAGGAACACAATAAAAAATGTGTTTTTGTTTGATTCTGAACTCAAAAATTGGTAGATTAATTTGACTAACTTGAGCCATGACTTAATTCTGTTCATTGTAGCAGTAAGGCTTCTACTCTATCTGCTCCCATTCTTCATAAATCCCTTTACAGAATCTTACTGGTAGTCCTTCTTTTGACTCCAAGGCGTTATAAATTTTAGAGTATATTTTAGTTTACTTTTCTGACCTCCTTAGCTCTAATTACCTACATTTTAACATTTTAGCTCTACTTTAGCATTTGTATTAGGGCTCTCCAGAGGGATGGAACTAATAGGAGATACATTCATGTGTATATACGAATATTAAAGGGAGTTCATTAGAAAGAATTGACTCACATGATTACCTAGGTGAAGTCCCGCGAGAGGCTGCCTGCAAGCTAGAGAATGCTGTTAATATGGCTCCCAGGGAGGGTGGTGGCATGACTCAGCCCAAATCTGAAAGCCTGAAAACCAAGGATCTAATATTAACACCTAATATTAACCATCAAAGCCTCATCTTTGTGTGTGGCTCCAGTCTGAGGTCAAAGGCCTGAGA
>NW_022303103.1:0-1476 GCF_002776525.5 Piliocolobus tephrosceles | reverse complement strand
GCGAGTGCACCTGTCTGATTCTTGCTTTGGAAGCTTCCTCTCAGGGGTGTACTCCACCCTGTGAGGTGTGGGGTGTCAGACTGCCCCTAGTGGGGGATGTCTCCCAGTTAGGCTACTCAGGGGTTAGGGACCCACTTGAGAAGGCAGACTGCCCCTTCTCAGATCTCAACCTCCATGTTGGGAGATCCACTGCTCTCTTCAAAGCTGTCAGACAGAGTCGTTCACGTTTGCACAGGGTTCTGCTCCTTTAGCTGAGCCCTGTCCCCAGAGGCACAGTCTACAGAGACAGGCAGGTTTCCTTGAGCTGCTGTGAGCTCCACCCAGTTCGAGCTTCCCAGCGGCTTTATTTACCTACTTAAGCCTCAGCGATGGCGGGCGCCCCTCCCCCAGCCTCGCTGCTGCCTTGGGGTTAGATTGCCGCAGACTGCTGTGTTAGCAAGGAGGGAGGCTCCGTGGGCGTGGGACCCTCCCAGCCAGGTGTGGAATATATTCTCTGGTGTGCCGGTGTTATAGCGCAGTATTGGGGTGGGAGTTACCCGATTTTCCAGGTGTTGTGTGTCTCAGTTCCCCTGGCTAGGCAGGCTGCAGTAGCTGACCCGCACGGATTGTCCGGCACTCCCGAGTGAGATGACCCCAGTACCTCAGTTGAAAATGCAGAAATCACCAGTCTTCTGTGTCGCTTGCGCTGGGAGATGGAGACTGGAGCTGTTCCTATTTGGCCATCTTGCTCCGCCCTCAACAGTAATTTTAAGTAGTCTTTCTTTAGCACCCTGGAGAGCAAGTATCTCCTAATAGTTTTTTCAGAACTTTCTGGTTAATAAATGCCATTCTGTTTAAATGAGCATGTTCTAAATCCTGTTCTGCCTGGAAATAATAGAGCACACAGATGAAACCCCAACAGGACATGTTTCACTTTTCACTAATATCCAAAGACAACTGTGTTTCCCCAGTAGAAATATTGAGTATTTACACCTTCTCACGTTCAACAGCTACAATGGGAACATTTTAAATATTGCAAGTCATAAATTTGTAGTAAGAATTCTACATGGCATGCAAGAATCCAAGATGAAGAAAATGTATAGAACGTTATGGCATATAGAGAAAATATTTTTTTCAGAACCCCTTGCCTATCATAAAAATGACAAAAATATAGTTGAAACAAACTCATTAGGGATCAACAGTACAAGTAGAGAAGTAAAAATTTGCAAGTTCCAAACAGATGGCATTGCCAAAGGCAGAATGGACACCATGCTTAATCTGAGACATGCTTGCCTGAGAAAAAGTGATTGTTTTCTTTTCCTCCTCTTTCTCTGAAATGTATTTTCAGAGAAGATGCTCTGGACACATTAAACCCACATCTTGAGAATATGCCTTTAAAGCACAATCTGTTCACCTGCTACCACCACACACACCCACGGGCAGAAAGACTGAGACTTGAAGAAAACATTCACCCATTTTTGTTGTTTATAACTGAAA
>NW_022303102.1:0-1682 GCF_002776525.5 Piliocolobus tephrosceles | reverse complement strand
CTCAGTCTATGAAGCCATCATTATCTTAACACCCAAAGACAGTACCAGAAAACTACATATCAATATCTCTTAGGAACACAGATGCAAACATTTTCAATGAAATATTACCAAATTCAATATAACAATGTACAAACATAATGATATATCACAGCCAAGTACGATTTTACTCAGGTATGCAAAGCTGATTCAGTATTTGAAAATCAATTAATATAATCCATCAACAGGCTGAAATAGAAAAATTACATGATCCCATAAGTAGATATACAAGAAAAACTGACAAAATCAAAAACCTGCTTATAACCAAAATTTTCGGTAAACTTGGAATAGAGAAGAAAATTCTACAACTTCATCAAAAATAACTACAAAGAGCTTAAAGCTAACATCACACTTCATGGTGAGAAGCTAGAAGCTTTTCTACTACGAACAAATCAAGGATATTTCCTCTCACCACTGATTTTTGACATTTTCCTGGAAGTCCTAGGAAATGCAGGGAGACAATAAAATAAAATGTAAAATGTATGGATTAGAAACACAGAAATAAAAATAAAAATACTGGTTTTTTTTTTTTTTTTTTTTTTTGCAGAAGACTTGCTCATCAATATATAAAATTCAAAGTAACAAAATATTCTGGATCTATTATATGATTATAGCAAGGTTTCAGAATACTAAATTAATATCAGAAAGTTAATTGCTTTTATATATACATATATATGTATATATATGTATATATACATATGTATATGTATGTATATATGTACATACATACATACATACATACACACATACATACATATGTATGTATATATACATACATATATATATATGCTTTTATATATACCTGAAAAGATAATGTATGTCTAAAAGGAAAACCATAACACTGAATGAAAGAAATCAAATAAGGAATAAACAGATGGAGAACTATTCCACGTTAATAAGGAAGAATCAATACTGTCAAGTTGTCAGTTCTTCCCAATCTAATCTACAGATTCAATGCAAACCACAGAAAGGTATATTGTCAGTATTGACAAACATTGTATAGAAGGGCAGAAGACCCAGAATTGCCAACAAAATACTAAAGAACAACATTAGAGGACTGACATTACCTGCCTTTAAACCTTTCTATAAAGCTATAATAATAAAGACCCTTTCTATAAAGCTATAATAATAAAGACTGTGTGTTATTGATGAAAGATTAGACAAATAGGTCAATGGGGCAGAATAAAGGGCCTCAAAATAGATCTACATAAATAGAGTCAACTGATCTTTTCAATGGAGAAAAGGCAATCCAATAGAAAAATGATAATCTACTCAAAACACGGTGCGGGGAAAACTAGACATCCCATGTAAATATTTGGGGGGGTGCGTATACACACATTTGCATGTGATACTTAGTATATAACACATACACACATTTTTATGTACATATTTTTACAGACCTTATACCTTCCAAAAATTAACTCAAAATAAATCATAGTTGTAACTATGCAAAATGCAAAACGATAAAACTGCCAGAAGGAAATTTAGATGACATTGGGTGCAGTGCTGACTTTGTATATACAACACCAAAGGCACAATCAAGGAAAGAAATAAGAAATAATTAATGAACTTCATTAGAAGTAAAAACTGCTGCTCTGTGAAAGATAATGTCAAGAACACAGGAAGGAAATCCACAAACGGTGAGG
>NW_022303101.1:0-5318 GCF_002776525.5 Piliocolobus tephrosceles | reverse complement strand
TTTTTAATTTATCTTGGACATTAACAAAGCCAAGTGCATGTAGAGTAGTTTTAGTGACTACACAGGATTTATAAAAGCCATGGCTACTTGGGTGATGGTAGTAAAGTCACAAAGATAAAAATATTACTTTTGCAGATTAGAATAATTCAGGACATCAAAATTTCCCAGTCATAAAAATACACAAAAAAATGAAAAGATGTTCTCTAGAACAATAATAACTCTCTCTACTCATGCCCTTCTATTCCGTATTTCAAGTGTCGTGTCTCTTTCTTTTGAACTTTCATTTATGGCTGAGTTACCTGATCTCTTAGTAAATTATTTAAAGACCACACCAAATAGAACATGGGTTCTGTTAACAATAAAGATGTAGAGGCAGCCGGGATCAACACAAGGTCAAGCCTTTTCTGCCGGAGTTATGTTGGTCTCATATCTAGACAGTGTTATTGTCTCAAAGCCATTTTAGCAATGATTTGCTGGCTTTGTGGAGACCTTGTTAGGAGTACTATATTTTAATGGCTACATTAAATTTTATTGTCCCATTATTTAAGGATCTGTCGTATTTTGTCTCTCAAAAAATGACAGCTATTGGTGATTAAAGATGAGTCCAACTCCATCCCTTCAAGTCTTTTATTGAAGGATGGCTACTAAATAAATAATAATATTTAATAAAATAAACTGAATGATGAAAGTGCCTTTGAGCATGCTCTTCTTCATTCACTGTCCAACTACAATTTGTCACCTTCTAGTCAGAAAACCTCTGCCTTGTTCTGATCCACTCCCTTAGGAGTTGTAAACCACTGTTTCTTACTTTCGTAGCACCACGAGAATAACTATCAGAACAAATTACAATGTGTTATCATCATTGCTTAATTTGTAATATTCTATATGAAAAGTTTTTAAAGATAGGGATAGTATCTTTTACTTTTGTGTCTTTGAATTTACCACAGAATGTGGCAAATAAAAACTAAAAACACAATTGTGAAAGGAATAAGCACATGAAAAGGATCTTTCAATTAAACCCAGAAGTCTGAACAAAAATATACAAAAATTGATAAATGCAAGGAATTTTAATGAAAGTTGCAAGCTACTGTTATTAGTTAATTTAACGCTAAGCATGTTTTTAATGTTAATACCACATTTTAATATCAATTTATTATTTACCTAACAGTTGTAGCTAAAATTATACTTTTATTTTAAAGAAACTAACTTCCTTAGGTTTATGCTGTAAAATCCCTTTAGCAGCCTGGAGTCTCTTATGTGTGGGTGCATGCTGTCAATTACCTGATAGCAATGGGTTCATGATTACACCCCAGCACCAGGTACAGTAGATGCAGTATTATCAAGGAAGAAAAGCTCACTTCTATTAAGAACCTGTGTGTTTCTAACAACAGTTATGCTATCATTTATTAAATATACCTTATTAGTGCATTTAACTTATAGGAATCCATAGTCCTATAATTTAAAGAAAACAAAAAACAACTTCTCATTTTTACTGATGTATACCATGTAGAGTAGTATACAAACCATAAGCTTTCATGTCTATATGCCATCGAAAATATACACTTGTAAATGAGTAGGAAATTATCATCATCCCAGAAACTTCCCTTGTGACCCTCATCAATTTTGACTTCTTTCTCCTCCCCAAAACACTCCTATCCTGATATCTGACACATAGGATTCACATTTCTTTATGTGAAAAGTGTATATGTGGGAGTATATTTATGTCATATTTTATGTCTTTATTTGTAGATAAAAGGTATGAAATTGCACCTTATGTATTATTTCATCTTTTATTATTGTGTATGAGATGCATCCATATTGTTCCATGTTATATGTAGGAGTAGTTTATTATCATGGCTGTAAAATCTTAGTAATTGAATATTCCACAATGTATGTACATAATTATTTTGTTTATGAACATTTAATTTGTTTCCCATTTGGGCCTGTTATAAAAGCACTGTCATATACATTCTTATCCATATTTTTTGACACATATATACATATACATGTATTTCTGTTTGCTCTATATCAAGGAGAGAGAGTGTGTGTATATGTGTGTGTGTAAAAATGCATTTTTATCCATGCTAGAAAATGAATTGAAATTAAGAAGTAAGTTAAGTAATGAAACATGAAGTAATCTTTCATATTGGTAAAACCTGAGGAAGAAATATATAAGCAATTCTAAGATTTACCATTCATTGATTAATAACTGAAAATCTGGCTAGATGACCGGGTGGTAATTCTGTCATTGGTATCAGGAAGAAATACAGAAATGAATAAGAAATAAATATTAATTTTAAAAGTGTAGAGAAACATAAAAGTATCTAGGGAAGACTGTTTTACTGATTCAGTGCTGGATTTATAATTTACCCCAAGATAAGAAATGGCTCTACTGTAGTCATTATGAAGGTTAAGCTTTCCACAAAAATTTTTAATTTACCGCCACAAAAAACCCAGCCTGTTATTGTGCAAACTTTACAGGTAAGAAAACTAAGTCTCAGTGAATGTAGGTAGAAAACTTAAATCAAAATGTATTAAGTCATAACTCACTGAAGCAAAAACTAACAACTACATCTACTCTGGGAAAGTGGGGGCAAACTAGTGTCAGGATAAGAAAAAAATCTGAACTGTAATTGATGTATTGCCAGAGGCTTAATGTGGGAAAGCCTGAGAGTTAAATAAAACAATGTATTCAATCAAATGTTCTTGTGTGTGTGTGTGTGTGTATAGAGAGAGTATATAAGTTTGCTTACATACATGTGAGTAAAATGAATGACAGCAATGATACAAGTTATGGGAGGGAGAAAATAGGATTATTTTGTCATTTGAAAGTACACACTATCCATTGGTCAGTATAGTGTTATGTGAAAGGGGGCTTGGATTAGTTGTGAATGTATGTTGCAAACTATAGCAAACCCCTCAAAATGTTTTTAAGATGATACTTTGTATGGTAAAGAATGAGAGAAAAATACAATTATGCAAACCACATAATTAAAATCACAAAAGTTAAAAAAAAAGAAGACAAAATAGGAATAGGAACAAAGAACAAGGGCAAGAACAGAAAACAGTAACAAATATGGTAGATATTAATTCAACTATATGAATAATCACTTTGAATGTCAACGGTCTAGATGTTCCAAGGGAAAAACAAAAATTGTCAGAGAGAAAAAGATCAAACTACATATTGTCTGTAAAAAACCCACTTAAAATATAAAGACATATGTAGATTAAAAACAAATGGATGAGGAAAGATATACCTTGCTAATACTAATTTTGGAAAATCAGCATAGGTATAGTAATTTCAGACCAAGCAGGCTTCCAAGCAAATATAAAAATTAAAATAGGTAAAAAGTCATATTACATGATGATAAAGGGGTGGATTCTCAAAGAAGAAATGGACACCCTTAATGTGTATGTGTCAAAGGATCAGAATATGCGAAGCAAAAACCATTAGAACTGTGAAAATTGGATAAATCTAATATTATAGTTGGAGACATCAACAAACCCTCTATCAGAAACAGACAGATCCAGCAGACAGAACATCAGTAAGGACACAGGCGAACTCAGTGAAACTATCAATCAAGTGAATATAATTGACACCTATAGACAATTTCATCCAATAGCAGCAGAATATAAACTCTTCCCAAGCTAACATGGAAGGAATTTATCAAGATAGGCCACATTCTGGTCCATAAAACATACTTTAACATATTTAAAAGAATAGAAATCATAAAACGTCTTCTTTCAGACCACATGGAGTTAAACTAGGAATCAATAATAGCAAGATAACTGAACAATTTTGACACCCATAGAAATCAAACAATACACTTCTAAATAAAATATGAGTTGAAGAAATCTCAATAAAAATAATAAAACACTTTTGACTAAATAAAAACGGAAACACAATTTATCAAAATTATCCTGATTTCATTACTCCACATTGTATACATGTATCAAAATATCACACACACACCCAAAATATGTGCAACTATTGTAAATCAATACAAATATAAGATCAGCAAAAGCAGTGGTTAAAGGAAATTTATAGCATTGAATTCATATATTAGAAAAAAAAAGAAGTATCTAAAATCAGTCATTTAAGCTTCCCCCTTAGGAAGCTAGGAAAAGTAAAGTGGATTAAATCCAATGTGTAACAGAGAGAAGCATTAACTATTAGAACAGTAACCAATAAAATTGAAAATAGGAAAGCCACAGAAGAGAAAACCCATAAAACCACAAACTTGTTATTTCAGAAGATTGAAAAAATAAAATGATAAGTTTTTGGCCAGGCTAAGTAAAACAGAGAAAAAACAAAAATTACTAATGTCAGAAATGAAAGAAGGAACATCACTAAAGATCTTATGGACATTTAAAGGATAAAAAAGAATAATATGAACAACTTTAGGTTCATACTATTCTTTTTTTTTTTTTTTTTAGGTGGTGGCTCACTCTGTTGCCCAGGCTAGAGTGCAGTGATGTGATTTCAGCTCACTGCAGTCTCTGCCTCCCAGGTTCAAGCGATTTTCTCACCTCAGGCTCCTGAGTAACTGGGATTACAGGCATGTGCTACCACGCTTGGCTAATTATTTTGTATATTTTAGAGATCTGGTTTCACCATGCTGGCCAGGCTGTTCTTGAACTCCCGACCTCAAGCAGTCCACCTGCCTCGTTCTCCCAAAGTGCTGGGATTACAGGGGTGAGGCACCATGCCCATAGGCCCACATCTTTGATAACCTAGATGAAACGAGTCAGTTCCTTGGGGGCGGTGGTGGGGGGAACAATCTGCCAAAATTCACACAAGAAGAAATAGACAATTTGGATTGTCTTATATCTATTTAAAATTGAATAAAAATTAATAACCTTCTAAACAGAAAGCACCAAGCCCAGTTTGGTTCACTAGTAAATTCTACCAAACATGTAAGGAAGAGATTATGCCAAGTTCTTTACAATTTATATTAGTAGAGGCAGAGTTAATACTCTAACTCATTCTTTGAGGTTTACATCATACTAATACCAAAATCAGATAAAAGTTTTCCAAAAAAGTAAAATCACAGACCAATAACTCTCATAAACACAGATGCAAAAATCCTCAGCAAATTCTTAGCAAGTTGAATCCAACAATGTATAAAAAGTATTACATACCAAGACCAAAAGGGGCATCCCACATATGCAAGACTCCTTCAGCATTCAAAAATCAATTAGCAGAATCCACCGTCAGAATACACTAAAAAAGAAAAACAACATGATCACATCAATAGATGCAGACAAAGCCTTTGACAAACTCCAACAACTATTTGTGTTTAAAAAAAAAAAAAAAA
>NW_022303100.1:0-2253 GCF_002776525.5 Piliocolobus tephrosceles | reverse complement strand
TCCAAAGCAAGAATCAGACAGGTGCACTCGCTCTTCAGCAATATTCTCTCTTCTGCAACCTCTGCTGCTGATAGCCAGGCAAACAGGGTCTGGAGTGGACCTCAAGCAATCTCCAACAGACCTATAGCTGAGGGTCCTGACTGTCAGAAGGAAAACTATCAAAGAGGAAGGACACCTGTACCAAAACCCGAGCAATACGTCACCATCATCAAAGACCAGAGACAGATAAAACCACAAAGATGGGGAAAAAGCAGGGCAGAAAAGCTGGAAATTCAAAAAATAAGAGCGCATCTCCTCCTGTAAAGGAGCACAGCCCATCGCCAGCAATGGATCAAAGCTGGTCAGAGAATGATTTTGATGAGATGAGAGGAGAAGGCTTCAGTCCATCAAACCTCTCAGAGCTAAAGGAGGAATTGCGTACCCAGCGCAAAGAAACTAAAAATCTTGAAAAAAGAGTGGAAGAATTGACAGCTAGACTAATTAATGCAGAGAAGGTCATAAACGAAATGACAGAGATTAAAACCATGACACGAGAAATACATGACAAATGCACAAGCTTAAGTAACCGACTCGATCAACTGGAAGAAAGAGTATCAGTGATGGAGGATCAAATGAATGAAATGAAGCGAGAAGAGAAACCAAAAGGAAAAAGAAGAAAAAGAAATGAACAAAGCCTGCAAGAAGTATGGGATTATGTAAAAAGACCAAATCTACGTCTGATTGGGGTGCCTGAAAGTGAGGGGGAAAATGGAACCAAATTGGAAAACACTCTACAGGATATCATCCAGGAGAACTTCCCCAACCTAGCAGGGCAGGCCAACATTCAAATTCAGGAAATACAGAGAATACCACAAAGATACTCCTCCAGAAGAGCAACTCAAAAACACATAATTGCAAGATTCACCAAAGTGGAAATAAAGGAAAAAATCTTAAGGGCAGCCAGAGAGAAAGATCGGGTGACCCACAAAGGGAAGCCCATCAGACTGACAGCAAATCTCTCGGCAGAAACTCTACAAGCCAGAAGAGAGTGGGGGCCAATATTCAACGTTCTGAAAGAAAAGAATTTTAAACCCAGAATTTCATATCCAGCCAAACTAAGTTTCATAAGTGAAGGAGAAATAAAATTCTTTACAGATAAGCAAATGCTTAGAGATTTTGTCACCACCAGGCCTGCCTTACAAGAGACCCTGAAGGAAGCCCTAAACATGGAAAGGAACAACCGGTACCAGCCATTGCAAAATCATGCCAAAATGTAAAGACCATCGAGCCTAGGAAGAAACTGCATCAACTGATGAGCAAAATAGCCAGTTAATATCATAATGGCAGGATCAAGTTCACACATAACAATATTAACCATAAATGTAAATGGACTAAATGCTCCAATTAAAAGACACAGACTGGCAAACTGGATACCACCAGGCCTGCCTTACAAGAGACCCTGAAGGAAGCCCTAAACATGGAAAGGAACAACCGGTACCAGCCATTGCAAAATCATGCCAAAATGTAAAGACCATCGAGCCTAGGAAGAAACTGCATCAACTGATGAGCAAAATAACCAGTTAATATCATAATGGCAGGATCAAGTTCACACATAACAATATTAACCATAAATGTAAATGGACTAAATGCTCCAATTAAAAGACACAGACTGGCAAACTGGATAAAGAGTCAAGAACCAACAGTCTGCTGTCTTCAGGAGACCCATCTCACATGCAGAGACATACACAGGCTCAAAATAAAGGGATGGAGGAAGATCTACCAAGCAAATGGAGAACAAAAAAAAGCAGGGGTTGCAATCCTAGTCTCTGATAAAACAGACTTTAAACCATCAAAGATCAAAAGAGACAAAGAAGGCCATTACATAATGGTAAAGGGATCAATTCAACAGGAAGAGCTAACTATCCTAAATATATATGCACCCAATACAGGAGCACCCAGATTCATAAAGCAAGTCCTTAGAGACTTACAAAGAGACTTAGACTCCCACACAATAATAATGGGAGACTTCAACACTCCACTCTCAACATTAGACAGGTCAACGAGACAGAAAGTTAACAAGGATATCCAGGAATTGAACTCATCTCTGCACCAAGCGGACCTAATAGACATCTATAGAACTCTCCACCCCAAGTCAACAGAATATACATTCTTCTCAGCACCACATCACACTTATTCCAAAATTGACCACATAATTGGAAGTAAAGCACTCCTCAGCAAATGTAAAAGAACAGAAATTATAACAAACTGTCTCTC
>NW_022303099.1:0-1336 GCF_002776525.5 Piliocolobus tephrosceles | reverse complement strand
TCCACCCGTTTAAAAAAAAAAAAAAAAATCAACGACACTAGTGTTCATAGCTATATATAAACACATTGAGGTATTAATTTTTTTTTTTGATTTACCAATTTGTAAACAATTTCGATTATAAAACATAGTAAAATAATGAATTATATTATTTTATGTTTTTGAGTGTTAAAAATAAATTTAACATTAGAAGAAAAAGAAAGCGCCATACTGATATTAATATCACTGCTTACAGTTGTAATGTATGTTTCATATTTTAGTTGTAAATTTGTAAAAAAAAAAAAAAAAAATAATAATGACAAAAATGTAGTTGTATACATATATACAAATGGTTAGTTTTCTTTAAAATACATACTAGGTACGTTTAAAACAACCTCTGTTTTTATCACTCATACTTTTTAATTTTTTTTTTTATACCTAAGTACCAATTATGTTTTATACGTAATTCAGCAAAAATGCTGTCTTCATAAACAGTAGTGAATGTTTAAGGTATATTAAGGTAAGCATGCATTCATACATATACATATGTATATGTACATATATTTATTTGTGAGCACTTGGGTATAAGTACAGACTGACATATTTTATTATGTTCTTTCTTTTTAATTATTTAGAATAAAATATAATTTTATGATCTTATATTTGCAAAACAATTTATAATTTTTTTTTTTTTTTTTTCAAGTGTAAAAACTTATAATTTAATAAGAGTAAGAGATGGTAACTAATTAATAGTTGTTATGAATAACTTTGTCTATCGAAATTGTCATATTCATCATATATATATATATGTATGTATAAAGAACTGATGTTTTTGTTTTGTTTTGTTTTGTTTTGTTTTGTTTTGTTTTTTATGTTCTTATATATATTATTTTCACATTTATTTTATCTCGCTTTTTTGGGGTTTTTTTTATTTTTAATTATTTAATCTTAAATATGCAATTTAAATAAATGTCCTTTCTTTTTTTCACATGTTAAAAAAAAGACTATTGAAATAGGGGGACAGCGAGTAAAAAACAAAGTAAATAAGTAAAAAAATAAAAAAATAAAAAACCTATATGTTTTTATTATTATAGTAAAAATAATAAAAAAGTTACATAATTTATTTAAAAGAAAGAAACATAATTTTGTACAAACAAGTATTTCGTATTATACATCTATATACATAGACCATATTACCATTGGTCATATATTAATTAATATTAGTATAAAAAAAATATTATTTTTTCATGTACTAAATTGAACGAAGAAAGGGTAGATAGGAATGTATGGGGTTAATAAAAATAAAGCATATGCTTTGAAAAAAAAAACAAAATAAGTAAAAAAAAAGAACAAAATAAAA
>NW_022303098.1:0-2106 GCF_002776525.5 Piliocolobus tephrosceles | reverse complement strand
AAACAAGAAATGGGGAAAGGATTCCCTATTTAATAAATGGTGCTGGGAAAACTGGCTAGTCATAAGTAGAAAGCTGAAACTGGATCCCTTCCTTACACCTTACACAAAAATTAATTCAAGATGGATTAGAGACTTAAATGTTACACCTAAAACCATAAAAACTCTAGAAGAAAACCTGGGCAATACCGTTCAGGACATAGGCATGGGCAAGGACTTCATGTCTAAAACACCTAAAGCAATGGCAACAAAAGCCAACATTGACAAATGGGATCTCATTAAACTAAAAAGATTCTGCACAGCAAAGGAAACTACCATCAGAGTGAACAGACCACCTACAGAATGGGAGAAAATTTTTGCAATCTACTCATCTGACAAAGGGTTAATATCCAGAACCTACAAAGAACTCAAACAAATTTACAAGAAAAAATCAGACAACTGCATCAAAAAGTGGGCAAAGGATATGAATAGACACTTTTCATAAGAAGACATTTATGCAGCCAACAGACACATGAAAAAATGCTCATCATCACTAGCCATCAGAGAAATGCAGATCAAAACCACAATGAGATCCCATCTCACGCCAGTTAGAATGGTGATCATTAAAAAGTCAGGAAACAACAGGTGCTGGAGAGGATGTGGAGAAATAGGAACACTTTTACACTGTTGGTGGGACTGTAAACTAGTTCAACCATTGTGGAAAACAATGTGGCGATTCCTCAAGGATCTAGAACTAGAAATACAATCTGACCCAGCCATCCCATTACTGGGGATATACCCAAAGGATTATAAATCATGCTGAAATAAACATGCACATGTATGTTTATTGTGGCACTATTCACAATAGCAAAGACTTGGAACCAACCCAAATGTCCATGAATGACAGACTGGATTAAGAAAATGTGGCACATATACACCATGGAATACTATGCAGCCATAAAAAAGGATGAGTTCACGTCCTTTGTAGGGACATAGATGCAGCTGGAAACCATCATTCTTAGCAAACTATCACAAGAACAGAAAACCAAACACTGCATGTTCTCACTCATAGTTGGGAATTGAACAATGGGAACACTTGGACACAGGGTTGGGAACATCGCACACCGGGGCCTGTTTTGGTGTGGGGGGGAGGGGTAGCATTAGGAGATATATCTAATGTAAATGATGAGTTTATGGGTGCAGCACACCAACATGGCACATGTATACATATGTAACAAACTTGAACTTTGCATACATGTACCCTAGAACTTAAAGTTTAATAAAAAATAAAAATTTAAAAAATTTAAAAATATATGAAGGCAAATAATAGAAGAGGAAATAAGGGTATGCAACCAATTGCGCAACAATTTAAAAGGTGACAGAAGTAAGTCTTCCCCTATCAATAACAATGTTGAATGTAAGTGGCTTAAGTTTCCCAGTTAAAATATACAGAGAAATTGAATGGATTAAATATATAAATCCAATTACATGCTGCCTAAGCAAACTTACTTCACAGATAAACACACATCTATAGTATAAGGATGGAAAAAAGATTTCATGTAAAAAGAAACCAAGTCTACAGGAGTACCTGTGTTTAGATCAGAAAAAAAAATAAGATATTAAGTCAAAAATAATAAAAAGAGAAAATCATTATACGATGATGAATGGACCAATACACCAAGAAGATGTAGCAATTATAAATATCTATGCACCCAATAACGGAGTACTGAGTTACATATAGCTAAATTAGCAGAGCTAAATAGAAAAATAGACCCTAACGTAATACCTGGGAAATTCAATACCCGACTTTCAGCACTAGACAGAGGATCTCTACAGAAAATCAACAAAGAAACATAGGACTAAATCTGCACAATAGACTAAAGGGACTAAACAAACATTAACAGAACATTTTATGCAACAGCTGAAGAATATTCATTCTTCTCATCAGCACATGGAACATTCTCCTGGATGTTTCAGAACAAAAGTTAGTCCACAATACAATTCTCAACAAATTTTTAAAAATAGATTTAAGAATTTTCTTATATCACAATGAAATAAAACTAGAAATAAATTACAATAAAAAATTGGAAGCTGTACAAATAAATAAAAAAGTGCTCCTGAATAACCATC
>NW_022303097.1:0-1858 GCF_002776525.5 Piliocolobus tephrosceles | reverse complement strand
TTGGTTTTTATCTGAGGATATTTCCTTTGTCACCATAGTCTTCAATGTGTTCCAAAGTATCCCACTGCAGTTTCCAAGAAAATAGTGTTAGCAGACTGCTGCATTAAAAGTACACTGTAACTCCATGAGATGAATTCACACATCACAAAACAGTTTGTCAGAATGCTTCTTGCTAGTTTTTATCTGAGGATAATTCCTTTTTCAAGATGGACCTCAAATATCTAAAAATATCCCCTTGCAGATTCCTAGAAAAGAGTCTTAGTAAACTGTTCAATGAAAAGGGCAGTGTAACTCTGTGAGATGAATTCACACGAAGAAGTTACTCAGAAGGCTTCTTTCTAGTTTTTGTCTGAGAATATTTCTTTTGTCACCCTTGGCTTCAATGCTATCCAAAATATCCCTTCTCAGATTCCAGAGAAACAGCGTTACCAAACTGCTACATGAAAACAATCATGTAACTCTGTGAGATTAATTCACATATCTCAAAGCAGTTTCTTAGAAAGTTTCTTTAGAGTTTTTGTCTGAGGATATTTCTTTTGTCACCGTAAGCTTCAGTGTTCTCTGATATGTCCCATTACAGATTCCAGGAATACAGTGTGAGAAAGATGCTCAATGAAAGGACCAGTGTAACTCTGTGAGATGAATTCACACATCACAAGGCAGCTTATTACAAAGCTTCTTTTGTTTTTTTATCTGAGGATATTTCCTTTGTCACCCTCTGCTTCAATGCACTCCCATATATCCCTTTGCAGATTCCACGAAGATAGTGTTACCAAACTGCTCCAAAAAAGGAATTCTGTAACTCTGTGAGATTAATTCACACAACACAAAGCACTTTCTCAGAAAGTTTATTGCTATTACTCATCTGAGGATATTTCCTTTGTCACCATAGGCTTGAATGCAATTCAAAATATCCCTTCTCAAATTCCCCAGAAACAGTACGACCAAACTTCTCCATGAAAAGAAAGGTGTAACACTGTGAGATGAATTCACGCATCACAAAGAAGTTCCTCAGAAAGTTTCTTTATAGATTTTATCTGAGGATATTTCCTTTGTCACCATAGGTTTCAATGCGCTCCCAAATATCCTATTTCAGATTCCATGAAAACAGTGTTATCAAGCTGCTCAATGAAAAGAAAGGTGTAACTCTGTGAGATGAATTCACACATCACAAAGAACTTTTCAGAAAGCTTCTTTCTATTTTTTATCTGAGGATATTTCTCTTTTTACTGTAGGCCTCAATGACTCCCAAATGTACGTTTGCAGATTCCACGAAAACAGTGTTAGAAAACTGCTCCATGAAAAGAAAGATGTAACTCTGTGACATGAAAAAACACATCACAAAGAACTTTCTCAGAAAGCTTCTTTCTAGTTTTCATATGAGTATATTTCCTTTGTCACCATAGGCTTCAAAGCAATCCAAAACACCACTTCTCAAACTCCCCAAAAACAGTGGTACCAAACTGATTCCTGAAAAGAATCGTGTATCTCTGTGAGATAAATTTACAAATCACAAAGCGGTTTCTCAAAAAAATTCTGTCTAGTTTTCATATGAGGATATTTCCATTTTCACCCCATGCTTCAATGTGCTCCGAAATATCCCATTGAAGATTCCAAAATACAGTGATAGCATACTGATCTATTAAAAGAACAGTGTAATTCTGTGAGATGATTTCACAAATCATAAAGCACTTTCTTACAAAGCTTCTTTCTAGTATTTTTCTGAGGATATTATTTTTTCACCATAGGACTTAATGTGCTCCCAAAGATACCTTATCAGATTCCAGGAAAACAGTGTTAGCAAACTGCTCCATGAAAAGAAATGTTTAACTTTGTGAGATGAATTCACACATCACAA
>NW_022303096.1:0-1360 GCF_002776525.5 Piliocolobus tephrosceles | reverse complement strand
GACTCGATCAACTGGAAGAAAGAGTATCAGCGATGGAGGATCAAATGAATGAAAAGAAGCGAGAAGAGAAACCAAAAGAAAAAAGAAGAAAAAGAAATGAACAAAGCCTGCAGGAAGTATGGGATTATGTAAAAAGACCAAATCTACGTCTGATTAGGGTGCCTGAAAGTGAGGGGGAAAATGGAACCAAGTTGGAAAACACTCTTCAGGATATCACCCAGGAGAACTTCCCCAACCTAGTAGGGCAGGCCAACATTCAAATTCAGGAAATACAGAGAACGCCACAAAGATACTCCTCGAGAAGAGCAACTCCAAGACACATAATTGTCACATTCACCAAAGTTGAAATGAAGGAAAAAATCTTAAGGGCAGCCAGAGAGAAAGGTCGGGTTACCCACAAAGGGAAGCCCATCAGACTAAAAGCAGATCTCTCAGCAGAAACTCTACAAGCCAGAAGAGAGTGGGGGCCAATATTCAACATTCTTAAAGAAAAGAATTTTCAACCCAGAATTTCATATCCAGCCAAACTAAGTTGCATAAGTGAAGGAGAAATAAAATCCTTTACAGATAAGCAAATGCTTAGAGATTTTATCACCACCAGGCCTGCCTTACAAGAGACCCTGAAGGAAGCACTAAACATGGAAAGGAACAACCGGTACCAGCCTTTGCAAAAACATGCCAAAATGTAAAGACCATCGAGGCTAGGAAGAAACTGCATCAACTAACGAGCAAAATAACCAGTTAATATCATAATGGCAGGATCAAATTCACACATAACAATATTAACCTTAAATGTAAATGGACTAAATGATCCAATTAAAAGACACAGACTGGCAAACTGGATAAAGAGTCAAGACCCATCAGTCTGCTGTATTCAGGAGAGCCATCTCACATGCAGAGACATACATAGGCTCAAAATAAAGGGATGAAGGAAGATCTACCAAGCAAATGGAGAACAAAAAAAAGCAGGGGTTGCAATACTACTCTCTGATAAAACAGACTTTAAACCATCAAAGATCAAAAGAGACAAAAAAGGCCATTACATACGGGTAAAGGGATCAATTCAACAGGAAGAGCTAACTATCCTAAATATATATGCACCCAATATAGGAGCACCCAGATTCATAAAGCAAGTCCTTAGAGACTTACAAAGAGACTTAGACTCCCATACAATAATAATGGGAGACTTCAACACTCCACTGTCAACATTAGACAGATCAATGAGACAGAAAGTTAACAAGGATATCCAGGAATTGAACTCATCTCTGCACCAAGCAGACCTAATAGACATCTATAGAACTCTCCACCCCAAATCAACAGAATATACATTCTTCTCAGCACCACATCACACTTATTCCAA
>NW_022303095.1:0-1693 GCF_002776525.5 Piliocolobus tephrosceles | reverse complement strand
AAAAACCCTAGAAGAAAACCTAGGTGGTACCATTCAGGACATAGGCATGGGCAAGGACTTCATGTCTAAAACACCAAAAGCAACGGCAACAAAAGCCAAAATTGACAAATGGGATCTAATTGAACTAAAGAGCTTCTGCACAGCAAAAGAAACTACCATCAGAGTGAAGAGGCAACCTACAGAATGGGAGAAAATGTTTGCAATCTACTCATCTGACAAAGGGCTGATATCCAGAACCTACAAAGAACTCAAACAAATGTACAAGAAAAAACAAACAAGCCCATCAAAAAGTGGGCAAAGGAGATGAGCAGACATTTCTCAAAAGAAGACATTCATACAGGCAACAGACACATGAAAAAATGCTCATCGTCACTGGCCATCAGAGAAATGCAAATCAAAACCACAATGAGATACCATCTCACACCAGGTAGAATGGCAATCATTAAAAAGTCAGGAAACAACAGGTGCTGGAGAGGATGTGGAGAAATAGGAACACTTTTGCACTGTTGGTGGGATTGTAAACTAGTTCAACCATTATGGAAAACAGTATGGCAATTCCTCAAGGATCTAGAACTGGATGTACCATATGACCCAGCCATCCCACTACTGGGTATGTACCCAAAGGATTATAAATCATGCAGCTATAAAGACACATGCACACGTATGTTTATTGCGGCACAATTCACAATAGCAAAGTCTTGGAATCAACCCAAATGTCCATCTGTGACAGACTGGATTATGAAAATGTGGCACATATACACCATGGAATATTATGCAGCCATAAAAACGGATGAGTTTGCGTCCTTTGTAGGGACATGGATGCAGCTGGAAACCATCATTCTTAGCAAACTATCACAAGAAGAGAAAACCAAACACCGCATGTTCTCACTCATAGGTGGGAACTGAACAATGACATCACTTGGACTCGGGAAGGGGAACATCACACATCGGGGCCTATCGTGGGGGGGAGGGAGGAGGGATTGCATTGGGAGTTATACCTGATATAAATGACGAATTGATGGGCGCTTACGAGTTGATGGGTGCAGCACACCAACATGGCACAAGTATACATATGTAACAAACCTGCACGTTATGCACATGTACCCTAGAACTTAAAGTATAACAATAAAAAAAAAAAGATTGACTGTAAAAAATAAATAAATAAATAAATAACAAAAATAAAATAAAATGAGTTAGGGAGGATTCCCTCTTTTTCTGTTGATTGGAATAGTTTCAGCAGGAATGGTACCAGCTCCTCCTTGTACCTCTGGTAGAATTCAGCTGTGAATCCATCTGGTCCTGGACTTTTTTTGGTTGGTAGGCTATTAATTATCGCCTCAATTTCAGAGCCTGCTATTGGTCTATTCAGGGATTCAACTTCTTCCTGGTTTAGTCTTGGAAGAGTGTAAGTGTCCAGGAAATTATCCATTTCTTCTAGATTTTCTAGTTGATTTGCGTAGAGGTGTTTATGTTATTCTTTGATGGTAGTTTGTATTTCTGTGGGGTTGGTGTTGATATCCTCTTTATTATTTTTTATTGCGTCTATTTGATTCTTCTCTCTTTTCTTCTTTATTAGTCTTGCTACTGGTCTGTCAATTTTGTTGATCTTTTCAAAAAAACAACTCCTGGATTCATTGATTTTTTTAGAGGGTTTTTTGTGTCTCTATCTCCTTCAGTTCTGCTCTGATCTTAG
>NW_022303094.1:0-1742 GCF_002776525.5 Piliocolobus tephrosceles | reverse complement strand
AAGTGTGGCCTGGTGCAGGAAGAGTTCCATAAATACCAATGATTATGGTGAGATTAATTATTCTAAGGCCAAGGTCCCCCAGTGGATGCACAGAGCCCCAGAGATCACTCTGCTCTCCATCAGAAACTGTGCCATCCAAGGCTACTGGGAAGAGAATAAGAGCAGCTAAGTAAGGGAGACTTCTCAGAGCTGCACTGGTGCCCAAGCCACTGAGGGCAGGTCAGGTGGAGGGAGGCAGGAAAACACACTTCTCTACAGCATGGTGACACACACGCCACTCTGCCCAACCCCTGCAGCCATCCCTGACTCACCTCCTCAACCCCGAGCTTGAGCCCAGCACCCTCAGCTCAGACTCGGGAGGATGGGGCTGGAGGCTGGATATGGCGTCCCTCTTCAGACCCTGCCCAGAAGGCAGTGGGCACCCACAGCCAGAGGGGGAGAAGCAACTTCCTCAGGCAGAGGAAGGAACAGGGTAAGGAAGCCTGGAGAGAGGGCAGAACAGGGCATGGCAGAAGACACAAGAGAACCTCAGTGGAGGCAGGAAAAAGTATCACCTGCCATCCAGATGGGCACACTCTCAAGAACCCTGAAGAGCACTCAGTAGGGGGCTGGCATACATATCCAGAGAAAAGTACCCATGAACAAGCTACAGCACCCAACAGTGCACACACAGAGACGTGCTCAGGACAACCACACGTAGCCACCCAGACATCCAGACGCAGCAATCCAACAAGAAGCCACCCGGGGCCACGCACACATGCCATGCACAGATGTGTACATAGGCACAGGCACACCTCCATGTTCCCAGCTGCCTGTCACTCCCTGTCTCTCCCCTCTTGCTCTTGCTCACCACCAGCCATCTGATCGGCAGGGCCCTGGTTGTGCCAAGGTCCTCCCAGGTGCCCACTCCTGCTCCCACCTGCTGATCCAGGCCTGGGAGAGGCCAGCCAGCAGCCCCAGCATGGTCCAAGGAGGAGATCAGTAATCATGGATCTGAACCAGGGAAACGAGTGGATACAAGATGGCCTTGAGAGCAAGCCACAAGTCCAGAACCAGAGTGTGGGCAGGGCCAGGGGCTCAGCACCACCTTGTCTAGGGCCAATTCCCCCAAAGCAGAAGCTTGCCTTGGCATCACACCTGCCTTGGGTGACCCTGTGTCTGCTTCGGATTGTGAGCAGGTGAACAGGAATGCCCTTATAACCATCTGGAAGCCCTGAAGGGTTGCAACAAATAGAGAAGCAAAAACACAAAACATACCCAGAAAAGTGCAGCATGTCAGGGTGAGATCAGCCAAGAGGCAGAACTTCCTACTGGACAGGCACCGAAGCACTGAAAGAGACTGTAGTGAACCAAGATCACACCACTGCATTCCAGCACAGGCGACAGAGTGAGACTCCCATCTAAAAAAAACAAAACAAAAATACCGTGTTAACAATTAAAACACCCAGCCAAGGAAACCGAGGCTCAGAGAAGTCAGGTAATTTGCCTGAGGTCATGCAGTGTTACCTCAGTGTGCTGTTCAAGCCCTCCCGGCCCCACCTCTCACTCCAACCATTTCTGCAATGACCAGATCCCTGCAGGCTCTAACCAGCATCTTACTGGTACAACGGGAGAGTGTTTCATGTCAGGCCATCCTGGGCCTTCCTGGAAGCTGCAGTGCGGAGGGCACACAGGAAACCACTAGAGCCCCACACGTGTGCAATCCGGAAGTACACACGGGAGTCAATGTCCACGGAGCCAGA
>NW_022303092.1:0-3512 GCF_002776525.5 Piliocolobus tephrosceles | reverse complement strand
CCTCCTGGGTTCACGCCATTCTGCCTCAGCCTCCCAAGTAGCTGGGACTACAGGCACCCGCCACCATGCCTGGCTAATTCTTTTGTATTTTTAGTAGAGATGGGGTTTCACCGTGTTAGCCAGGGTGGTCTCGATCTCCTGACCTCGTGACCCACCCACCTTGGCCTCCCAAAGTGCTGTGACTACAGGTGTGAGCCACCGCGCCCGGCCCTAAAAGCTATTTTTAAAAAGTTTTTCTAAATGAAAGGCCACATCATATGGTTTCATTTATACGAAATGTCCAGAACAGGCAAACCCATAGAGACAGAAAGTGTGTGAGTGGTTGCCAGGATCTGGGCAGAGCAGGTAAATGAAGAGTGGTTTTTTTTTTTGTTTGTTTGTTTGTTTTTTTTGAGACGGAGTCTCGCTCTGTCGCCCAGGCTGGAGTACAGTGGCCGGCTCTCAGCTCACTGCAAGCTCCGCCTCCCGGGTTTACGCCATTCTCCGGCCTCAGCCTCCGGAGTAGCTGGGACTACAGGCGCCCGCCACCTCGCCCGGCTCGTTTTTTTTTAGTAGAGACAGAGTTTCACCGTGTTAGCCAGAATGGTCTCGATCTCCTGACCTCGTGATCCGCCCGTCTCGGCCTCCCAAAGTGCTGGGATTACAGGCTTGAGCCACCGCGCCCGGCCGAAGAGTGGTTACTAATGGGCACACGGTGTGTTTGGAGGGGTGATGAAAATGTTCTAAAATTGATTGTGGTGATGGTTGCACAACTCTGGAATATACCAATCACCACAGAGCTGCACACTTTAAAATGAATTATGTGATATGTGAAGTAGGTCTCAATAAAGCTGTTTTATCTTAAAAAATCTACAGGTTGGCTGGGAACAGTGGCTCAGGCCTGTAATCCCAATACTTTGGGAGGCCGAGGCAGGCGGATCACTTGAGGTTAGGAGTTCGAGACCAGCCTGGCCAACATGATGAAACCCTGTCTCTACTAAAAATACAAAATTAGCCAGGTATGGTGATGCACGCCTGTAATCCCAGCTACTCAAGAGGCTGAGGCAAGAGAATAGCTTGAACCCGGGAGGTGGAGGTTGCAGTGAGCTGAGATAGTGCCACTGCACTCCAGCCTGAGTAACTGAGCAAGACTCTGTCTCAGCAACAAAAGAGTCTATAGGAAATTATAAAAAAAGAAACTGGAGCTGTTTGTTACCACCACATATCTCAGCCCATCCTGCCTCACCTCACTCAGGGAAGAGAAGTGACTTGCGCAGACCACATGATCACTGGGCAGCAGGGCTGGGTGTCCAGCACGACCGCAGTGCCCCTGCTGTGGAGTGGGGACACTGGCCCTGGTGGGCCTGGGTCTGGAGTCCCTCCTTGGCTGGGGTTCTGGTGTCTGAGAGAGCTCCTGTATGAGTCTCTACTCCACCTGGCCCCCTGCCTCCCAGAGGAAAGCCGTGGCATCCTGGAGAGATTGCTCAGCAGCTGGCATGCAGGTCACAGCCGAATCCCCAAATAAAACCACAGCCACCCCCAATGAATTCCTAACTCGTCCAAGGACATAGAGCCAGCTTCCTCTTGGGGTCCGGCCTGAGGCTAGACCCTTCTGGAGGCCATCTCAGCTGACCTCCTAGGTGACTCCAATCCAGGTACAGGTCTCAGTCAGCCAGGCATCCTGTGCCTGCTTGCTGCAGTCCTGGGCTGGGTGCAGTCCTGGGTGCTGGGACCCACAGCGAGGGCTACAGCTCACACCGGTGTCTCACTCTCCACCAGACCCTCCGGCCCAGCCCCCAAGCTATCTGACTGCGCCCAACCTAGCTCCAAAACTTCAGTGAAAGACTGACGCTTCTTAGCCAGGCATTTAGGGCCTTGTGGGCTGGTTTTCGCCAGCCTCTCCTACCTCTTCTCCCACCACCCATGTGCCTTGGACTCTGGAGAAGGGAAAGTGACCCCAGCCTGTTTCTGGAACAAGCCCTGCCCCATCCCGTCCTCTTTGGCTCACTGTATTCCCTCTGGAACACCTTTCCCCTGCATGGCTAGTTGGTCCCAGTCTCCGAATCCCTGAGGCTGGACAATGGGGAGCCAGGTTGGAGAAGCTGAGAGACCCCTGGCTCTGGCTCTGGGAGGGGGTGTGGCGGTTGAGGTGGTGACCAAGGTGCAGTGCTAGTCAGAGCAAACCCAGCTGAGCACCAGCTGTGAGCCAGGGGCTTGCCAAGGGCTTCCCACGGCTCAGGGCTTCCCACGGCTGAACCCATCCACTGCCACGGAGCCGACATCTCACGGGAAGCAGCTTGCTCAGGGTCACTGAATGAGAAGGCAACACAGCAGGGACTCTGACCCGGACCCCAGAGCTGTCTTCTGAATCTTGGTGTCACTTTCCCTCCGACTGAGGCAGCCACCGTGGCTTCTGCCCCATTACTGACCAGCACAGGGCCTTAGTTTCCCCATGCACACTGGGATTGAAGAACATAAAGTTTTTTCCTCCTCAGACACTCTCAAGTCAGATTATCCCACAAATACCCCAGGTCCGCTCACTCGGAGCCAGTCCCAGCCTTCGTGTAGGAATTTATTTTATTTTATTTCTGAGATGGAGTCTCACTCTGTCTCTCAGGCTGGAGTGCAGTGGCAAGATCTTGGCTCACTGCAACTCCGCCTCCCGGGTTCAAGCGATTCTCTGCCTCAGCCTCTCTAGCTGGGATTACAGGCACATGCCACCATGTTCAGCTAATTTTTTGTGTTTTTAGTAAAGAGGAGGTTTCACCATGTTGGCCAGGATGGTCTCGATCTCTTGACCTCGTGATCTGCTGGTCTCAGCCTCCTAAAGTGCTGGGATTATAAGTGTGAGCCACAGCGCCTGGCCTTGTGTAGGAATTTAAAGCTGAAGGAGGCGACGTGTGAACCGAGAGGTGAACAATTTGCCAGGCAGGTGAGGGTGGGAAGGGTGTTCCAGGCACCAGGAACAGGATGTGCCTAGGCAGGGAAGAGGCCAGTGTCAGCACGGTCCCCAGCCCTCAGGACCCTGCAGTGGGGAGAGATAAACTAGCTCCCTGTCCTCCTGGGCCACTTAAGAAGCAGGTAGGGCCGGGACGGTGGCTCATGCCTGTAATCCCAACACTTTGGGAGGCCGAGGCAGGCGGATCAGAAGGTCAGGAGATCGAGACCATCCTGACTAACACAGTGAAACCCCCATCTCTACTAAAAATACAAAAAATTATGGCTGGGTGCGGTGGCTCAAGCCTGTAATCCCAGCACTTTGGGAGGCTGAGACGGGCGGATCACGAGGTCAGGAGATCGAGACCATCCTGGCTAACACGGTGAAACCCCGTCTCCACTTAAAAAAAAAAAGTACAAAAAACTAGCCGGGCGAGGTGGCGGGCGCCTGTAGTCCCAGCTACTCGGGAGGCTGAGGCAGGAGAATGGCATAAACCAAGGAGGCGGAGCTTGCAGTGAGCTGAGATCCGGTCACTGCACTCCAGCCTGGGCGACAGAGCGAGACTCCGTCTCAAAAGAAAAAAAAAAAAAAAACC
>NW_022303091.1:0-5491 GCF_002776525.5 Piliocolobus tephrosceles | reverse complement strand
GCCCAATTGGGCCCTGATGTCCACCTGGGGCCTGGTGTCCTGTTAGGGCTTGATAGCTACCTGACACCTGGGTATCCTCCTGGAGCCTGATGCTCACCTATAGGCTGGTGTCCATATGGGGCCTGGGTGTCCCCCTGTGAGCCTGATGTACACCTTATGTACCAGAAAAATGGTATATACCTGGGGCCTGATATACACCTGGAACCTGTGTGTCCACTTGACCCCTGATGTCCACCTGGGGCCTGGTGTTTACTTAGGGCCTATATCCACCTGGGGTCTGAGTGTCCTCATAGGCCTGGATATTCTCCTGGAAACTGGTAGCAACCTGGGGCTTAGCTATACACCTGAGACCTGTTGTCTGTCAGGGTCCTATGTCCACCTTGGGCCTGGTTTTCATCTGAAGCCTCGTGTTCACCTGGGTCCTGGGTGTCAACCTGGGGGTTGATGTTCTCCAGGGACCTTTTAATCCACCTGAGGCTTAATGTCCACTTGGGGCCTGATTTCCACCTGGGGTCTGGGAGACCACCTGGGAACTGATGTTCAGCTGGGCCTGAGTTCACCTGGGGCCTGTTGTCCACCTGAGGCCTGGGTGTCAACCTAGAGCCTGATGTCCACCTCAGGCCTGATGTCTACTTGTGGACTTAGTGCGCATCTGGGGCCTGTTGTTTGCATGTGTCCAGGATATTCTTCTGGGGCATGGGTGACTACTTGGTCCCTGATGTCTCCCTGAGTCCTGGGGGTCCACCTAGAGCTAGATATCCACCTGGCACCTGCATATCCTCCAGTGACCTGATGTCCACCTATTACCTGGTGTCGATCTGGGGCCTGGAAACCTGGGTCCTGATGTACACCTTGAGTCCAGTGTCCACCTGAGGTCTGATGTTTGCCAGGTGTCCGAAATTCACCTGGGACGTGATACCAACCTGGCTCCTGGATTTTTATGTGGGACCTCATTTCCATCAAGGGCCTTGGTGCTCACCTGAGCCTATGTGTCTCTCAGGGTCCTGATGTTTCTCGTGGGTCTAGATTTCCACTTGGGCTTTCTGTCCACATGGGACCTGATGTTCTCCTGAGGTTTGATGTTCAGCTGGGGACCAAATATTCACCTGGGGACTGGTGTCCAGCTGAGGACTGATGTCCAGCTGGGACCTTATGTTTACTTGTGGTTTGGTGTCCACCTGAGGCTTAGGTGTCCCTCTGGGGCCTGAAGTAAACTTGGGACCTGGTATCTACCCAGGGCTGGATGTTCATCTGTGGACTATCTATCTGGGGACTGATGTCTCCCTGTGGCTTGTTCATGCTGGGCATGAGGTCCATTTGGGGCACTGGTGTTGACTTGCGGCCTGATGTGGATCTTGGGTTTGAATCTAAGATCAACTTGATTTTATTTTATTTTTTGTAAGTGACTTGGTCTTTACACTTGAAGATTCACACACCACATAATTTTTAAGGTTTATTTTTGTTATAATATATTTTTGAATTTTGTCTCTGGGCCAAAACGTTCACGTGTATGAACAAATTTACAAGAAAAAAGCAAACAACCCCATCAAAAAGTGGGCAGAGGATATGAATAGACATTTCTTTTTTTTATTTATTTTTATTTTTTTGTATTGTACTTTAAGTTCTAGGGTACATGTGCATAATGTGCAGGTTTGTTACATATGTATACTTGTGCCATGTTGGTGTGCTGCACCCATCAACTCGTCAGCACCCATCAATTCATCATTTATATCAGGTATAACTCCCCAATGCAATCCCTCCCCCCTCCCCCCTCCCCAATGATAGATGTTTTAATGAAATAGAAAATGGATAAACAATAGAGAAAAATCAATAAAACCAAAGCTTAGTTTGTTGACAAGATCCAAAAAATCAGTACATGTCTAGTTAGACTGATTAAGAAAAAAAAGAAAAGATGCAAAATATAAATAACAGGAATTAAAAGGGGCATCACTATAGATCTTTCAGACTGTAAAATAATGAGAATGTTATAATAAAGTAATGCCAATACTTTGACAACTTAGGAGGTATGGGCAAACAAATATATTAAAAAGCACAAATGATCAAAATTGATGTAAGAAGAAATATAAAAATCCAAGTAGCCACATCTACTGAAAAAATTGAATTGGCAAGCAAAAGTCTTCCTACAAAGGAAACTCCAAACCTAGATAGTTACATGGACAAATTCTCTCAAACAAGTGAGGAATAAATAACATCAATCCTTTAAGGTAGGTCAGCTGAGATTATCCAGTCTGAGGAACAGAAAGAAAAACAAATGAAGAAAAATGACCACGACCTCAAAGACCTGTGAGACATCAAATGTAACAACAGATGCATATTGGGAGTCCCTGAAAAAGAGAGAAGAAAAAGAGAACAGTCAGAAAGAACTTCTGAATAAATAATGGCTAAATTTTTTTTTCATAATTGATGAAAAACTTTAATCTCACATGCAAGAATCTCAATGAACTCCAATTAAGATAAACTGAAAGCAATTCACACATCATAATAAACTGTCAAAAGCCAAAGACAGAGCTGACGAAAGCAGCAAGAGAGAAGGCAACTAATCAAGGTATCTTCAATAAGATTAATAGCTGATTTCTCGTCAGAAACCATGGAGACCAGAGGCCTTGGGATGAAATATTCCAAGTGCTGATAGAAAACAAACAAACAAACAAACAAAAAAACCCCAAAAATGTGTCAACCAAGAACTCTATATTCAGCAAAACTGTCTTTCAAAAATGAAGGAGAAAGTAAGACAGTCATAGATAAGCAAAAACTGAGAGAAGTCATCACTACCAAAATTGCCCTACAAGAACTAAAATGAGAACTCCTCATGCTGAAATAAAATAAAACTAGAGAGTAACTTGAATTCACATGAAGAAATGAAGAAGACTGGTAAAGATAAACACAGAGGTAAATATTGAAGAGTATAAATATATATTTTGCTTGGAACTCTTTCTTTTCACCTTTCTGATTATAAAAACAATATAATGCAAGAATTCTAAATCTGTATTAATGGACATACAATGAATAAAATATAATTTCTATGACAATAGCAGCACAAAGGTTGGGGGAAGGATAGGATCTATGTAAGAGCAGAGTTTTTGTATGCTAGTGACATTAAGTTGGTATTAATCTGAGCTAGATTGCTGTATGTTAAGATGTTAATTGTAATACCTATGGCAACCACAAAGAAAATGACTCAAAAAATATAGTAAAAGAAACAATAAGGGAGTAAAAATGATACACAGTACAGTGTTTACTTAGCACTAAAGAAGATAATAATGGAGGAATTAAGGAACAAAATGACAAGACATATAGAAAACAAACAGCAAAATAGCAGATGTAAATACTATCTTATCAGTAACCATATTAAATGTAAATGGATTAAGAACTCCAACTAAAATATACAGATATAGGCAGAATGGATAAAAAATGATGCAACTACATCCTGTCTATAGGGGGCACACTTCATATTCAGGCACATATAGGTTGAAACCAAAAGGATGAAAAAAATATATACCATGGAAACAGTAACCAAGAGCAAACAAGAGCAGGTATATTAATATCAGACAAAATAGACTTTAAGACAAAATTGTTATTAGAGATCATGAAGATTTTAGTTCATGATTTTAGTTATTAAAATGTCAATTCATCCAGAAAACAACATAATTATTACAATGCAGGTGCCTAACAACAGAGCCTGAAAATACGTTGACTTCAACATTCAAGTCTTATTATTTGAGCAAAAAATAAATAAATAAATAAATAAAACAGATGAACTTGAAGAGACATATAGGCAATTCAGCAATAATTTTTGGAGACTTCAATGCCCAACTTTCCATAATGGATAGAACAACTAAAGAAAAGTTAGTAACGAAGTAGAGACTTAAACAACACTGTAAACCAACTAGACTCTGTGGAGTGGAATATAATAACGGTGGAATATATCTTCTTTTTCAGCGCATGTGGAACAGTTTCCAGGATAGACCATATAATAGGCCACAAAACAAGCCTTAATCAATTTTGAGAGATTGAAATTATACAAAGTGTATTCTCTCCCAAAATGGAATGAAATTAGAAATCAATAGCAAAGAAAATTTGGAAAATTTACAAATATATGAAGTTAAAAAACACATGCCTTAATCACCAATGGGTCAAAGAATAAATCACAAAGGAAATTAGAAAATATTTTAAAATGAATGAAAATAAAATACAGGCGGGGCGGAGCAAGATGGCCAAATAGGAACAGCTCCAGTCTCCATCTCCCAGTGCCAGCGACACAGAAGACCGGTGATTTCTGCATTTTCAACTGAGGTACTGGGGTCATCTCACTCGGGAGTGCCAGACAATCCGTGCGGGTCAGCTGCTGCAGCCTGACCAGCGAGAGCTGAAGCAGGGCAAGGCATCGCCTCACCTGGGAAGCGCGAGGGGGAAGGGAGTCCTTTTTCCTAGCCAGGGGAACTGAGACACACAACACCTGGAAAATCGGGTAACTCCCACCCCAATACTGCGCTATAACACCGGCACACCGGAGAATATATCTCACACCTGGCCAGGAGGGTCCCACGCCCACGGAGCCTGCCTCCTTGCTAACACAGCAGTCTGCGGCAATCTAACCGCAAGGCAGCAGCGAGGCTGGGGGAGGGGCGCCCGCCATCGCTGAGGCTTAAGTAGGTAAATAAAGCTGCTGGGAAGCTCGAACTGGGTGGAGCTCACAGCAGCTAGGAAACCTGCCTGTCTCTGTAGACTGCGCCTCTGGGGACAGGGCTCAGCTAAAGGAGCAGAAGCCTGTGCAAACGCGAACGACTCTGTCTGACAGCTTTGAAGAGAACAGTGGATCTCCCAACACGGAGGTTGAGATCTGAGAAGGGGCAGTCTGCCTGCTTAAGTGGGTCCCTGACCCCTGAGTAGCCTAACTGGGAGACATCCCCCACTAGGGGCAGTCTGACACCCCACACCTCACAGGGTGGAGTACACCCCTGAGAGAAAGCTTCCAAAGCAAGAATCAGACAGGTGCACTCGCTGTTCAGCAATATTCTGTCTTCTGCAACCTCTGCTGCTGATACCCAGGCAAACAGGGTCTGGAGTGGACCTCAAGCAATCTCCAACAGACCTATAGCTGAGGGTCCTGACTGTCAGAAGGAAAACTATCAAACAGGAAGGTCACCTATACCAAAACCCCATCAGTACGTCACCATCATCAAAGACCAGAGACAGATAAAACCACAAAGATGGGGAAAAAGCAGGGCAGGAAAGCTGGAAATTCAAAAAATAAGAGCGCATCTCCTCCTGCAAAGGAGCACAGCCCATCGCCAGCAACGGATCAAAGCTGGTCAGAGAATGATTTTGATGAGATGAGAGAAGAAGGCTTCAGTCCATCAAACCTCTCAGAGCTAAAGGAGGAATTACGTACCCAGCGCAAAGAAACTAAAAATCTTGAAAAAAGAGTGGAAGAATTGACAGCTAGACTAATTAATGCAGAGAAGGTCAT
>NW_022303087.1:12616-17504 GCF_002776525.5 Piliocolobus tephrosceles | reverse complement strand
AGCGCAGCCACACAACAGCTGCCAAGAGCCTCCCCGGCCACACCCGCCCTCCAGTCCATGCTTCCTCCTCCCCTCTCGGCCGCCGTGTGCGGGGATTTGAGCCGCGCAGGAGTCCTGCGGTCAGGTCGCGTGAGGCGCGTGAGGTCTTCCGCGCCGTCTTTTTTGAGGGCAAGTGCCAAGCCTGCAGAGGCGGCGCGGTGCCAGGCCCTGCCCAGTGGGGCGTGGCTGGAAACCGCCCCCCTCTCCCCCGACCCTCCCCACTGTGGAGACACCACAGTGCTCGGGCTTCCTACTCCACAGGAACCACTGGGCCCACCCTAGCTGCGCTTCTCAGGAAGCAGGAGCAGCAGACACTCAACCCCAGTCAGCCCTCCCCACCCAAGTGCTGCTTCCCCTTCCTGATCCCTCCACTCACAGGGCTCTGTCGCCCTGTGGTGTCCGTTACTGTGTGCCTGGGGGTCCCAGGTGGTCTGCGCAACACATACACTGTGCCCCAGCCACACATAGCCGTCTAGAGTCCGGAGTTGGGGAGAGAAAGACCACTCTTCTGACCATCGCTGCTGTCACTGCCACCTCCGCCACCTGCCACCAGAGTGGCAGTGGAGACCCCAATGGTGCCCCTAACCCGCCGCCGGCAGTGTAGCCCCTGGATAGCACCCCCAACACCCCGCTCCCCAATGCCGGCACTGTAGCACCTATTGGCAATTGCAACCCGCCCGTCTGGGACAATGAAGCACCCGATGGTACCCACAACCCGCCCCCTGCCGAGGGCAGCATAGTCCGGAATATTGCCCCCAACCAGATCCCTGGCGCGGACGGCGACGCCCCGATATGGCACCCAAAACACCTCCCAATGCGGGCAGTGCAACCCCGGATAGCGCCCTAAGCTGCTCCCCACCAGGAGCAGCAGCCCGGGACAGTGCCCCCAACCCATTCCCTTTCTAAGGCGGTGCAGGTACAATAGCACCCCAAACTCTCTCCCCACCTCAGGCACTGCAGCCACAGATAGTGTACCCAACCCACCGCCCCTGGCTCAGGCAGTGTGCCCCCGATAGGGCACCCAACCTGCCCCCATCACAGCCAACGCGGCCCCAGACAGCATACCCACCCGCTCCCTGCCATAGCACCCAACCTATCCCCCCAGCCACGGGCAGTGTATCTGGCCTCCAATACTGCCCCCAACCAGCGCCCTCCCTCACTCTCCACGGGCAGTCTGCCCCAATAGCATTCCCAACAAACCCCGTTACCTCTGCCTCTCTGTAGCCCCCAGAGAGCACCCTCAACATCCCTCTCCCCGCCACCAACAGTGACCCTAACCCGTCCCCCACCACCAGCACTGCAGCCCCAGATAGTGTCCCCAACACACTCCGAGCTATGGGCAGTGCAGCCCTCCATAGTTAGCGCCCCCATCCAGCTCCCAGATGCAGGCAATGATGCCCTGGGTATCATACCCCCTGCCCACTGCAGGCAGTGAAGCACCCAATAGCGCCCCCAACCGGGCACCTCACCTCTGGCAGTGTTGCCCCCAACAGTGCACCCGACCCATCCCCGACCAGAGCATTGCAGCACCTCATAGTTCCCCAATTCGCCCCCACCCGGCCATGGGCAGTATATCCCCAAATAGTGCCCCCAAACCTACCCACTGCGGCAGTACTGCCACAACCCACCCCGAGCCACGTGCAGTGCAACCCCGGATACCGCCCCCAACCCACTCCCCTCCATAGGCAGTGCTAGCACACCCAACCAGCCCCCCAACACCGGCAGTAACGCCCTGGATAGGGCCCCCACCCTCACCCCACGGGGTCCCTGGAACCCTAGACCCTGTCCCCGACTCCTGGGGAAATTCTTGCCACTTTGGGGCACTCCCGTTTGCAGAGACACGCACTCTGGAAGGGAGCCAGGGACTCACGAACCCCCACCCCCACGTCGGGCTCAGGAGCTGCGGGACAGGCACTGACCTCCATCACGGGAACCCAGCCTCTTCTTCGGGCTCGCCACTTTTTCTCCGCAGCCTGCTTCAAACTCTTCCTGGAACCCTGGGCGCCTGACCCCGTTCCCTGGGAACTTCTTGACGCTTTGCGGTACCCCCGGAGGGAGAGACACGCACTCTGGGTGGGAGCCAGAAACTTCATGACCCCTCCGGGTCGGTGCGGGGGCTGCAGGGAAGAAATCTGATCTCCGTCCGGGGACCCCAACCTCTTCTTCGACCTCGCTGCTTTTCTTCCACAACCCGCCTCAACCTCCCCCTGGAACCCTGGACGCCTGTCTCTGTCCCCGAGGAACCTCTTGTCACTTTGGGGTGCCCGCTGGAAGAGAGACACGCACCCTGAGTGAGAACCAGGGACTCCAAGAGCCGTCGGCCCCGGGGGCTGCGGGAAAGCCACTGACCTCCGCCTGGGGACCCCAGCCTTTTCTTCAGCCTCGCCGCTTTTTTTCTGCAGCCTGCCTCAACCTCTCCTTAGAACCTCGGGCGCCTGTCTCTGTTCCCAGGGAATCTTCCTGCCACTTTGGGGTGCCCTGTGGGGAGAGACACCCTTGGTGGAAACCAGGGACTCCATGACCCGCCGGGGTCAGGAGCGGGGGCTACCGACAAGGCACTGACCTCCGCCGTGGGAACCCAGCCACTTCTTCGGCTTCGCCGCTTTTTTTCCGCGGCCTACCTCAACTTCCCTCCGGAACCCTGGGCACCTGTCCCCATCTCCCAGGGAACTTCTTGATGCTTTGGGGTGCCCCCGTGGGGAGAGACACGCACCCTGGATGGAATCCAGGGACTCCAAGACCCCCCAGGTTCGGGCGAGGGGTCGCCCCAGAAGGCACTGATGTCTGGTGTGGGAACCCAGTCTTTTCTTTGGCCTCGCCGCTTTTTTTCCACGACCTGCCTCAACCTCCCCCTGGAACCCTGGGTGCCTGGCCTTGTCCCCCGGGAGACTTCTTGCCGCTTTGGGGTGTCCCCATGGGAAGAGACACACACCCTGGGTGAGAGTCAGGGACTCCACAACGCCCCCCCAACACACACACCGGGTCGGCGCGGCGTTTACCGGGAAAGCACTGACGGTACATCCCGGGATAATGAACCTATTCCGCCAGCTTTTTACCATTCTGGCTGTGCTGTATCCTCCCTCACCGCCAGGACCCGCAACAGCCAGGCGAGCCAACTCAAGCTCCAGCCTCCAGCACGCGCGGCGACTGCCTCCCCCTTCTTCTCTAAACCAGGAACAGAGCAGCTACGGGTGCCCATGCAGAAAAACCTGTAATCGCAAGCCTCCCCACTTGGCATCCCTTATATATAAGGTTTAATGCAAATGTAGTTCCTGGACTACATGTTCTGATTGGATGAGGGAAACATCTAGGCCTATTCTGATTGGACTTTGTTGTCATGTTCTGATTGGTTACTAGAAGACTTCCTCTTATCCAATCAGAACGTGAAAATAAAGCCCAATCAAAATAGACCTACAGCTTTAGCTCTCATCCAATCAGAACATGTAATACAAGAACCTCTGTAATATAACTTGGGTAAGTGGCAATCGTGTTCCTCTGTGCTCTACTGCGTTTGCAAGCGGGTGTGTTCCGCGCCCGGCTTAAAAAAGGAGGCGTCACCGGTGGTATGCTGGAGGCTTGAGTCTGCAGCAGCGTGGCTCGCCTGGCTGCGGTTGGTCGCGGTGAGGGAGAGTACAGCGCAGCCAGTGTGGTAGAAAGGTGGCAGAGTAGGTGAGCTATCCCAGACTGCACTACCGGCGGCGGCGGAGTGAGGGGCTGGGCGGGCGGAGACTGGTTGGATGCAGTATCAGGAGCTACACTGCCCAAGGCGAAGGGTGGATTGGGGCGCCATCTTGGGCTAGACCGCCTGTGGTGGGGGGCGTGTTAGGGGCAGTATTGGGTGTTGCACTGGCCTCCGCGGGGGAGGTTTGGGTGCGTTATCCCTGGCGTCATTTCCCACAGTGGTGGGGGCGGGGTGGGGGGGGCTTGTTGGGCATGCTGTCTGTGGCTGCGCTCGTCACGGCGGGGCAGGGATTGGGGGCGCTACCTGGGCCCTCAGTGCCGATGACGGGGAACTTGTTGGGTGTGATATCTGAGGCGTCATTGCTGGTGGCTGGGGGCTCGTTGGGGGCGCTATCCATGGCCTGTACTGCCCACAGCCAGGAGCGTGTTGCGGGCGTTACCGGGGCGGACTGCCAGTGGCGGGTGTGGGGGGATGGGTTTGGTGCTGCGGCGCGGGCGGGGGGGGGGCTGCACTGCCCGGAAGGGAGTGGTTGGGTGCACTCTCCGGCGGGGCACTGCCGGTGGTGGGTGGCAGATTGGGTGCACTATCGGGGCTACACTGCCACGGCGAGAGGGATGTTGGCGAGAGGGGAGCTGGCGGCGCTATCCTGGGCTACACCGCCGGTGGCGGGGGGCGTGTTAGGGGCGCTATCCGGTGCTGCATTGCCTCCCGCGGGGGTCCAGGGGCGTGTGGAATGGGTTGGATACGCTATTGCAGCTGTACTGCCCGAGGCGGGGGTGGGATTGGGGGCGCCATCGTTTGCTGCACCGCAGGTGGTGGGGGTCGTGTTAGGGGCAGTATTGGGTGTTGCACTGATCTTGGCGGGGGAGTTTTGGGTGCGTTATCCCAGGCATCATTTCCCGCAGCGGCGGGTCTTGCTGGGGGCGCTATCCGTGGCTGCGCTGGTTGCGGAGGGTCGCGGGTTGGGGGCGCTATGTGGACCCTCGGTGCCCATGGCGGGGAACTTGTTGGGTATGATATCCAAGGCGTCACTGCCCATGGCTGGGGACTGGTTGGGGGCGCTATGCATAGGCTGCCTTGACTACAGCTAGGAGCATGTATGGGACATTATCGGGGGCGGATGGCCAGTGGCGGGGGCGTGGGGGCGGGTTGTATGCCATGGGGGGG
>NW_022303087.1:8143-12516 GCF_002776525.5 Piliocolobus tephrosceles | reverse complement strand
TGGCCAGTGGCGGGGGGTGTGGGGGCGGGTTGTATGCCATGGGGGGGGCTGCACTGCCCGGCAGGGAGTGGGCTGGGTGCGCTATCGGGTTTGCACTGCTGGAGGTGGGTGACACACAGGGTGCACTATCAGGGGCTACACTGCCGCGGTGAGAGGCGTGTTGGCGGCGCCATCGTGGGCTATTGCGCTGGTGGCGGGGGGCTTGTAAGGGGAGCTATCTGGTGCTGCACCGCCCGTGGCAGGGGGCGTCACTGCTAAAGGCTGTGGTCTAGTCGGCAGTGCCGTCCCAGGACTCATTCACCATGGCGGGGGGCAGGGGAATGGGAGGATGTGGGGGCTGGTTGGCGGCGCTGTCCGTGGCTGGCTGCACTGCCCATGGCAGGGAGCGGTTTGGGGGCGTTATCCGGGCTGCGCTGCCCGTGGCAGGCGGCAGGTTGCGGGCGCCCTTGGATGCTGCAGTGTCCCAGGCGGGTCGCGTTAGGGATGTTCTGGGGGGCTGCACTGCTGGTGGCGGGCAGTGGAGGCGTCAGTGACAGCGGTGGCCTCCAAGAGAGGAGCAGTCCTCCTCTCTCCAGATGCCAGACTCTGGCCGGTCACATCTTCCTTTGTGTGCTGAAGTGTGGTGGGCACACAGCGTTTCTGCGGGAATCCTGAGCGCCGCAGTGGCCCCAGACCACCGTGGTTCCCGGACCCGCGTCGTTTTTGCTCTGTGTTGTGGGAACTGCCTGGGTGCCCCCGGGCACGCAGTAGCAAACACAACGAGGCTACAGGGCCCTGTGGATGGAGGCATCAGGGACGGGAACCGACACATGGGTGGAGCGGGCTGGCTGGGGTTGAGTTTCTGCTGCTGGTGCTTTCCGAGGAGCGCAGCCAGGGTGGGCCCAGCAGTTTCTGTGGAGTGGGAAGCTCAGTAACTGTGGTGTGTTCCTGGCCAACTTGGGCCAAAAGGAGAGGCTAGGTGTGAGTGCTTTCGCTGAAACCGGTCCCTGCCACCCATTGACCAGCATGACAAGAAGAGGCTCTAACGCTGCTACTCTTTGGATCCTTTTCTAGGATTTTCTGCCTTTGCCCGCCCAGTTGCTTCGAGCCTGGAAGAGGAGTCACCTGCCCCTTGCTGGAGGGCAGACCGCGGGCACTGCGGCGCCCACGTTGGGAGGCAGCCGCGCGCCATGCCACAGGTGGTCGGCCACGGGGCTGGGATTCTGCAGCCAGCCGGGATCCAGACGTGCTTCCTGGTGTGACTGAAGGAGAGTCGGGCCGTGTGTGGAGTGTGAATGCGTGTGTATTTGCAGACAGACACCAATAGGTATGGATGGTATGAGCCGGTACTGCCATACCGCAGGGCGGTACAGCCTCCCGGGGTGTGCTGGAGAGGTGGAGTGACCGTCCTCAGAAACCCCCGCGGGTAGGCGCTGCACACACTTCCACCCATAGGGTGTATGTGCATGCGTGAGTTGTTCAGCCCCTGTGAGAGTCTGGTGAGGGAAGCTGTCAGGGATGGAAGTCAGAGATGATGGGCTGTTTACAGGTGGCAGTGGAAGGAAAACAGCCAGGAGCCCCAGTGGACCATGTAGCTAGGCCAGGTTTGCAGTTTTTCCCGAAAGGGCTGGAACCCCAACCACTCTTCACTCCAGCCTGTGCTTGTTGCAGGGAGAGGAGCTGGGGTGGTGGAGTGCTGACTGAGAGACTTTGAGGGATCTTTGGGAGTGGGACCCGCTTCCAGCCTGATGCTCCTTTCCAAAGGCTTGGATGGGTGTGGGGGTGCCAGTCCAGGACAGGCGAGTGTTCAGGAGACCTCAGGAGTCCCTGCAGACTGTCCTCCAGCTTTGCCAGCTCCAGGTACTGTGCATCTGGACCTGGGAGCTGGCTGAGGGGCACCCTGCTTTCCTCTCATTTGTTTCTGTGATTCTCCCTACATCCTTGTTAACAAGCCTGAAGAGCACTTTATATGCCATTGGGGCTTGCTGGGATGTGCCCCTGTTGAGTGGCTCTCATCAGAGAAGCCTCCATAGGGAATAAGAGTTGTCCTGAGCCAGGTGCCAGGGCTCTGGGGTTCTTTGCATGCGTTGAGACCCTGGGGCTGTCCCTCAAGCCTTATAGGCCCCAGTTTCCCATGGTGCACTGCCCTCCCCGTTCTTCCTGCTGCAGGGTGGGGAGTAAACAGCTGGCAGAGCTGCCTGAGGCTGGGAGGCAGGGAGTGACTCAGGGCCTGTGAGGTCTTGGGCAGTGATTTTTCAGGAGGAAGTTCCGGCACATCTTCTCGACTTGGGCAGGAGTTGGGGGAGGCTCTGTGCTCACCTCCAAGCTGTGGTGCTGGGTTTTCTGAGTCCAAGGGTGATGTGGAGTGGGCGTCTGTTGGGTCTGGCTGTTCAGGCTTCTAAAAGTTGCCTCAGGTCCCTCTTCCCTTCCCAGATGTCGAGGAGTTGGAGAGGGATGGGATCAGGGGGCCTGCCACAGGGGGGTGGGATGGGGGACTGGAGCTGAAGAGCTACAGCAGCCACTCTTGACCCCTGTGGTTGATGTTTCTGGGCAGAGACAGATGCTAAGCTCAGGTAGTGTTGGGCAGGTCTAAGTGGGACTGCTCAGCTCAGCATGTTGAGGCGATTTGGTGGGAGGTGGTCTCAGTCCCAGAGAAGAGGACCCTGCTGCCAGAGGCACGCTTGCAGCCCTCCTCACCCTCTTTCCCATGACCCTGTCTGATCAACTTTGGCTGAGCCACCATGGCTCAGAATGACGAGTCTTGAGGGAAAGGGACCTTAGCATGGTTGGGGGTGGTGGCAGGGTGACATAGTGGTTAAGCATATAGGCTCTGCTGTCATTCAGACCTGGGTGTGAGTCCCAGCTCCAGCACCTGCTGGTCTGCCTCCACCTGCATTCCCCTCCATGGGAGCCTGAGAGAAAGGCTTGTAGGCCATGGCTTATTTAGGAAGTGATCTCAGGAAGCAAGGGCCAGGACAGGGGGTTTGAAGGAGAGGAAGGGAAAGCAACTATGTGATTATTCCCACCACTCTCCTGGGTGGTCTCTCAAGGAGCCTTAGAGATTGACAACTGCTCTGTTGGGGAGAGAAACAGAAAAGCGTTTATCCATTAGCCTGATTCCCTGCCAACAAGTCTGGCTCCGTGGACATTGACTCCCGTGTGTACTTCCGGATTGCACATGTGTGGGGCTCTAGTGGTTTCCTGTGTGCCCTCCGCACTGCAGCTTCCAGGAAGGCCCAGGATGGCCTGACATGAAGCACTCTCCCGTTGTACCAGTAAGATGCTGGTTAGAGCCTGCAGGGATCTGGTCATTGCAGAAATGGTTGGAGTGAGAGGTGGGGCCGGGAGGGCTTGAACAGCACACTGAGGTGTCTAACACTGCATGACCTCGGGCAAATTACCTGACTTCTCTGAGCCTCGGTTTCCTTGGCTGGGTGTTTTAATTGTTAACACGGTATTTTTGTTTTCTTTTTTTTAGATGGGAGTCTCACTCTGTCGCCTGTGCTGGAATGCAGTGGTGTGATCTTGGTTCACTACAGTCTCTTTCAGTGCTTCGGTGCCTGTCCAGTAGGAAGTTCTGCCTCTTGGCTGATCTCACCCTGACATGCTGCACTTTTCTGGGTATGTTTTGTGTTTTTGCTTCTCTATTTGTTGCAACCCTTCAGGGCTTCCAGATGGTTATAAGGGCATTCCTGTTCACCTGCTCACAATCCGAAGCAGACACAGGGTCACCCAAGGCAGGTGTGATGCCAAGGCAAGCTTCTGCTTTGGGGGAATTGGCCCTAGACAAGGTGGTGCTGAGCCCCTGGCCCTGCCCACACTCTGGTTCTGGACTTGTGGCTTGCTCTCAAGGCCATCTTGTATCCACTCGTTTCCCTGGTTCAGATCCATGATTACTGGTCTCCTCCTTGGACCATGCTGGGGCTGCTGGCTGGCCTCTCCCAGGCCTGGATCAGCAGGTGGGAGCAGGAGTGGGCACCTGGGAGGACCTTGGCACAAGCAGGGCCCTGCCGATCAGATGGCTGGTGGTGAGCAAGAGCAAGAGGGGAGAGACAGGGAGTGACAGGCAGCTGGGAACATGGAGGTGTGCCTGTGCCTATGTACACATCTGTGCATGGCATGTGTGCGTGGCCCCGGGTGGCTTCTTGTTGGATTGCTGCGTCTGGATGTCTGGGTGGCTACGTGTGGTTGTCCTGAGCACGTCTCTGTGTGTGCACTGTTGGGTGCTGTAGCTTGTTCATGGGTACTTTTCTCTGGATATGTATGCCAGCCCCCTACTGAGTGCTCTTCAGGGTTCTTGAGAGTGTGCCCATCTGGATGGCAGCTGATACTTTTTCCTGCCTCCACTGAGGTTCTCTTGTGTCTTCTGCCATGCCCTGTTCTGCCCTCTCTCC
>NW_022303087.1:0-8133 GCF_002776525.5 Piliocolobus tephrosceles | reverse complement strand
AGATCACCTGAGGTCAGGAGTTTGAGACCAGCCTGGCCAACATGGTGAAACCTCATCTCTACTAAAAATACTAAAAATTAGCCAGTCAAGGTCGGGCGCGGTGGCTCAAGCCTGTCATCCCAGCACTTTGGGAGGCCGAGACGGGCAGATCACAAGGTCAGGAGATCGAGACCATCCTGGCTAACACGGTGAAACCCCGTCTCTACTAAAAAATACAAAAAACTAGCTGGGCGAGGTGGCGGGCGCCTGTAGTCCCAGCTACACGGGAGGCTGAGGCAGGAGAATGGTGTAAACCTGGGAGGCGGAGCTTGCAGCGAGCTGAGATCCGGCCACTGCACTCCAGCCCGGGCGACAGAGCGAGACTCCGTCGCAAGAAAAAAAAAAAAAAATTGGCCAGGCAAGGGGTCACGTGCACTTGTAATCCCAGCTGCTCAGGAGGCTGAGGCAGGAGAATCGCTTGAACCCGGAAAGCAGAGGTTGCGGTGAGCCAAGAAAATCACGTTTCACTCCAGCCTGGGTGTCAGCATGGTCCTGGGGCCTGTACTGGGATTGAGCAGGATCATCAGGGCTCCTCCTCTCTCCCAGGGCAGATGTCTCAGTGAGGGACAGGGGCCAGTTCTGATGAGGCGCCCTGCAGTGGCCTTAGAGACAGTCCCCGGGACCCCAGGATCTAGGCTGAGGACTGCATGCCCATCCAGCATGGGAGGGCCACACAGGGGCCTGGGGACGCAGGGGTCACCTTGAGGAGAAACCAATGGAGGGCACAGAGAGGGTTCTGGGTCTAGACTGCAGCTCTGTGGCCTGTGCTGGGTCGTGAGGACATGGGGACACAGAGGGATGGGTGAGACTGGGTGAGGCCCGAGGGCCTAGCCCTCCCAGGACAGTTACCAGAAAGGAGGGGGTCTCTTAGGGCAGAGATGTGTCTGTCCCTGGAGCCCTGTCATCTCTGGGGCCCAGTGTCTCTCTGTTCACGGGTCGGCCTCCCACCTTCATTTGAGGAATGGCACGTTAGACTCAGGAGGTGACTAGTGGGGAGGAAACGGGGGTGCAGAGAACTCCAGGGCCGCCAGGTGAAGTCCAGGGGCATCAGAGGCTGCTGGGGTGGGCATGGGGGCTGTGGTGACCTGAAGTCTGGGGGAGCAGCTCCAAGATGTGAAGGGTCCTGTGGTCGGGCTGGTGGGGACAGGGCGACGGCAGAGCCCCAGGGTGTGTCTGGGTGGAGTCCGCGCTTCACCAGGAGAGCTGAGTGGGCCCGGCTGGGGCACAACCTGGTGTCCCAGGGGAAGGGAAGCTGCAGGCCATGCCAGGCTTGGGCCTCCCCACACCCTGCCAGGACAGTTTTGTGGGCTGTGGGGGAGACCCCTAGATTCCAAACTCAGACTCCAGAAACCAGGAAGGAGGGAGCGCGGCCTGTCCTGGGTTCACATGGGGAAACTGAGGCTGCAGAGGAAAGGGCCGGGCCAGGATGCCTGGGAAAGGTGACTTGAGAAGGGCTTATAGGAAGGCAACGGGGCTGTCTGCTCTCCAGAGGGCTCCAGTGGAAAGGAGGGAATGAAGAGGAGGAAGAGGCCCTGGGTGAACCAGACAACCACACCGTGAATCCTCCCAGAGACTTTAGACAGAGAGAGGCGCTCCACACACCCCACACTCCCTGTCATCTCTCACCCCCTCCTCTGTCCACACAGGTCAGCCCAAGGCCACCCCCTCAGTCACTCTGTTCCCGCCATCCTCTGAGGAGCTCCAAGCCAACAAGGCCACGCTGGTGTGTCTCATGAGTGACTTCTATCCGGGAATCTTGACGGTGACCTGGAAGGCAGATGGTACCCCCATCACCCAGGGCGTGGAGATGACCACGCCCTCCAAACAGAGCAACAACAAGTACGCGGCCAGCAGCTACCTGAGCCTGAGGCCCGAGCAGTGGAGGTCCCGCAGAAGCTACAGCTGCCAGGTCACGCATGAAGGAAGCACCGTGGAGAAGACAGTGGCCCCTGCAGAATGTTCGTAGGTTCCCAACCCTCACCCCAGCCACAGGGGCCTGGAGCTGCAGGATCCCAGGGGAGGGGTCTCTGCATCCCAAGCCAGTCAGCCCTTCTGCCTGTACCCAGTAATCCCTCAATAAATACCCTGTTTGTCAACCAGAAATCCTGCCCCCTCACTTCATTTCTTCTCTCTCATATGATTTGATGCTTCTGGGTTCTCAGTGTGGCGTTGGGGGAATCCTGGCACCAGTGGGAAAGCAGCCTGGAGGGGAGGATCACAGTCTCCCAGGCGTGTCCCCTAGGGAAATAGGCCAGGATAGGAGGAGTCGGCTCACTGAACACCGGTCCATCCATTCTCTCCCACCTCCCCTTCCTCCTTGCAGCTCAGCCCCAGACTCACTGTCTACTTTCTGGAGGGAGCTATTTCTGGCTGAGCCTCCAGATATGCCCTCTGTCCGTGTCCTGGTCTAGACCCTCTATCCACCCATGGCCTCTCTTTCCTCAGCCTGGAAATCCTACTTTGGCCTGGAGCCCCTCTGCTTCTGGCCCTGGTCCCTGGAATGCACTCCTTCCTCTCTGCCCAACTCCCCAACCCTGAGAGCTGGACTGTCCAGGACACTCATCAAATTCATGAGCTCTTATATTTTGGGCCCACCTTGATTTTTCACCTGACAGCAGGTTCAAAAGTGTGATAAAAACAGGAGGAAGCCAGGAAGGAAATATACATGAAAGGCCTGCAAGAGGATCAGGACACTTGCAAAAGATAGGCTCTGAGCTCCCCAGGAACCAGTGCAAGAAGGGTAATAGGTGCTCCATAACTTATTTCTTTTTTCCTTTTTTCTTTTTTGGGACAGAGTCTGGTTCTGTCACACAGGCTGCAGTGCAATTGTGCAGTCTTGGTTCACCGTAACTTCCACCTCCTGTGTTCAACCCATTCTCCTGCCTCAGCCTCCCCAGAGTTGGACATGGGGCCTGGTGGGAGGTGTTTGGTTAGTGGTGGATCCCTCATGGCTTGGTGCTGTCTTCCTGATAATGAGTGGGTTCTCGTGGCATCTGGTTGTTTAAAAGTGTGTAGCACCTCCCTGTCAACTCTCTTGCTCCCGCTCTGGCCATGTGAGACATCTGTTCCCCCTTCACCTTCTGTCATGATTGGAAGCTTCCGGAGGTCTCCCCAGAAGCTGAGCAGATGCCAGCATGCTTCCTGTACAGCCTGCAGACCCGCGAGCCAACCAAACCCCTTTTCTTTATAAATTACCTGGTCTCAGGTGTTTATTTACAGAAATTCGAGAATGGACTGATACAGACCTTAATCTTATTAGTAAGGGCAGAGCCTCTCACCTCCCTAAAGCCACCACCTCATAATACCATCACGTTGGAGATGAGGTTCCAACCTGAATTCTGGTGGGACGCAAACACTGAGACCATAGTACCCTATCTCCAAATACAGACACATTCTGAGGACCTGGGGTTAGGACTTCAACGTATGAATCTGGAGGAGCACAATTCAGCCTGGAACATCTGCTTTGGTTTGGGCTCCCCTGCAAGCAGGCCTCAAAGAAAGGCTGTTGGGCTTGGAGCTTGTTTGGGACGAGCACTCCCAGGGGCAAGAGTGGGGGATGGGGAGGGGGAGAGCAAAACAGGAGCAGCAAGAAAACCAACGCAAAGGCCAGGCACAGTGGTTCACACCTGTAATCCCAGCGCTTTGGGAGGCCGAGGCGGGCGGATCACGAGGTCAAGAGATCAAGACCATTCTGGCCAACATAGTGAAACCCCGTCTCAACTAAAAGTACAAAAATTAGCTGGGCATGGTGGCGCTCGTCTGTAGTCCCAGCTACTTGGGAGGCTGAGGCAGGAGAATTGCTTGAACCCGGGAGGCGGAGGTTGCAGTAAGCCGAGATTGTGCCACCACACTCCAGCCTGGGCGACAGAGCGAGACTCTGTCTGGGCTTTCTGGGATATGTGTCTCAGTTTTATTCACGAAAAGACACAGCCCTGTCCACTCTGTATATTTGAATTGTTTTATTACTTGGGCATGAGTTCTCTCTCTATATATATATATATTTATATACACACATATAATTATATATATTTATATAATATATACAATTATATGTATTCTATATTATATAGAATACATATTATACATCTTATGTAATAATAGACCTGTGTTATATAATATATAATATATAACATAATATGTAACATATATAATAAAATATATCTATGTATGAATATATGTATGTGTGTGTGATGTATGATTGTGTGTGTATACATATAAACCACTTGAGGATAAGTTACGTATATCATAGCCCCTTATCCCTAAATACTTCAGTTCGTGTTCTCTAAGAATAGGGATATTCTGTTATATAACCACAGAAGAGTTATCTTCAAAAGTTTACATTGATACAGTATATTTAGCTAATATACCAGGTCCCTATTCTAATTTTGCCAGTTCATCTAATAATATCTTTTTGAGCATTTTCCCCATCTAGTACAGAATCCAGTCCAGAGTTAGGTACTATACTTAGTTAACTGTTAGGCCTTTTTTTTTGAGACGAAGTCTTGCTCTGTTGCTTAGGCTAGAGTCCAGTGGCACAATCTTGGCTCACTGCAACCTCCGCCTCCCAAGTTCAAGCAATTCCCCTGCCTCAGCCTCCCGAGTAGGTGGGATTACAGGCGCCCACCACGCCTGGCTAATTTTTGTATTTTCTTGTAGAGATGGGGTTTCACCACGTTGGCCAGGCTTGTCTTGAACTCCTGACCTCAGGTGATCTGCCCACCTCGGACTCCCATAGTGCTGGGATTACAGGCGTAACCCATCGCGCCCGGCCAGTTCTTATGTCTTGTTAGCCTCTTAATCTGCATCCTACATTTATGAGGAGTATAAAGAAACTAGTTTACCTTGGTGGAATATTCTTTTTTTTTTTTGTATACACACAACATGATTTATTTTCCTATTCGCCTAGTACTAGCCAAATGTGTATGTATATTGCTATTATAAACAACCCTGTGATTAACATCTTTGTATCAAGATCTGCCTCTACTTTGAACAGTTTCCTTATTGCCAATAGTTATTTTAAAATAAATAGTTATTTTAAAGGGAAATTGACACATACACATAGCACACTCGCACAAAACTGGCAAGTAGCAGATAAGTGCTCTTCTAATTTCAGTTTCTTAGCTTTCATGTAGAATGAACAATTACAGTAATACAGGCTGAGGGAAAACAGGTATTACTGAAATACACCAGGGACAGCCTAAAACAGCGTTAGAAAGCAAGTTCATGCTGCTCAACATTAGCAAGGCAAGGGAAATAAGGAAAAAAATACACAAAAGTGGCTATCACAGGCCGGACACGATGGCTCACGCCTGTAATCCCAGCACTTTGGGAGGCTGAGGCGGGCGGATCACAAGGTCAGGAGATCGAGACCATCCTGGCTAACATGGTGAAACCCTGTCTCTACAAAAAACACAAAAAATTCTCCAGGCGTGGTGGCCGGTGCCTGTAGTCCCAGCTACTCGGGAGGCTGAGGCAGGAGAATGGTGTGAACCTGGGAGGCAGAGCTTGCAGTGAGCTGAGATCGTGCCACTGCATTCCAGCCTGGGCAACAAAGTGAGACTCCATCTCAAAAAAAAAAAAAAAAAGTGGCTATCACAGAAAAGCCAGCTTATTACTTTAGGTTTTGTGGGAGACTACAGGTCACATAAAAGCAGTCTTAACAATAATTTAACCACATGTGCAATCAACATTTACAAAACGAAATTATATGCAATATATAATACAAATATTTTGCCTATAGTTTAATTTCCAAAGTCACATATCGAATGACTGAAATGTACATAAACATTCTTTTATGATGGACCAGAACATCTACATTATCATGACTTAGAAAAAGAAAACAGATGCAAAATAGTGTTAGGAGACTTTCTTACCTGAAATTACAAGACTAAGTGTGTGTGTGTATGTGTGTGTACACATATTTAAATCCCTTTATTCTCATTTGATCCTTTTGGCTGAACTTTATTCATATATTATCTGCCCTTCTTCTTGTAGTCTCTCTCCTGAAAGGCATTATTATCCGGTCATTGAAGCCAAACCTCTTTCTTCTTCTTTTTTTTTTTTTTGAGACGGAGTCTTGCTCTGTCGCCCGGGCTGGAGTGCAGTGGCCGGATCTCAGCTCACTGCAAGCTCCGCCTCCCGGGTTTATGCCATTCTCCTGCCTCAGCCTCCCGAGTAGCTGGGACTACAGGCGCCTGCCACCTTGCCCGGCTAGTTTTTTGTATTTTTAGTAGAGACGGGGTTTCATCGTGTTAGCCAGGATGGTCTCAATCTCTTGACCTTGTGATCCGCCCGTCTCGGCCTCCCGAAGTGCTGGGATTATGGGCTTGAGCCACCACGCCCGGCCAAAGCCAAACCTCTTTCACCAGCTCCCAATCTCTAGACATCAAGTGTTAACAAGACATCTTCCTAAATTTCTCTGGAATTAAGCCCTTCTCTGTTACAGTCTCCTTTCCAAGTCCATTTCTTCATAAATCTGGCATGTGAGATTTTAATTGCTCTGCCGCAGTTTTCTCTTCTTTAGTCACTGGTGACAGCTCCAGGTCTGTTTGCTTCTGTAGTGTTTTTTTTTTTTATATATATATATATACTTTATGTTCTAGGGTACATATGCACAACATGCAGGTTTGTTAAATATGTATACATGTGCCATGTTGGTGTGCTGTACTCATTAACTTGTCATTTACATTAGGTATATCTCCAAATGCTATCCCTCCCCTCTCTCCCCACCCCACAAGAGGCCCTGGTGTGTGATGTCACCCTTCCTGTGTCCAAGTGTTCTCATTGTTCAATTCTCACCTATGAATGAGAACATGTAGTGTTTGGTTTTCTGTTCTTGTGATAGTTTGCTGAGAATGATGGTTTCCAGCTGCACCCATGTCCCTACAAAGGACATGAACTCACCCTTTTTCATGGCTGCATAGTATTCCATGGTATATACATGCCACATTTTCTTAATCCAGTCTGTCATTGATAGACATTTGGGTTGGTTCCAAGTCTTTGCTATTGTGAATAGTGCCGCAATAAACATATGTGTGCATGTGTCTTTATAGCAGCATGATTTATAATCCTTTGTGTATTGCTTCTGTAGTTTTCATATCACATTTATAGTCCTATTCACAGTAGCACAAATGCGGCTCTTAGTCTCTTTCTGCTCAACAGCAACTGGTTTAAAGTGGGCATACAAAGTTTGATATTGAGACTTTATTGCTGACAGCTCCTTTAAGAGTGTAACTGGATTTTTCTCGCTTGCTGAATCAGGAGGACTAGTCTTGATTTCACCTTTCAGCCTATACTGAACATAATCCAGATCACACTCAGATTGGGAAGTTTATTAGTTCCAAGAATTTACAGAAATCTCTGTCCAAATATTAGCTAACGATTAAGCCAACCCAGGAGAACGTCATTGGCCATACATAGCTAAGAGCACAGGCCTTACAAAATTAGTTCAGAATAGTCACTAAGCAAACAAACAACAACAAATCCTGGCCAGATATGATGGCTCATGTCTGTAATTCCTGCACTTTAGGAAACAGAAGTGGGAGGATCGCTTGAGCTCAGGAGTTCAAGACCAGCCTGGGCAACAAAGTGAGACTTTGTCTCTACAAAAAATTTTTAAAAATTAGCCACATGTGGCAGAGTGAGTGTGCCTGTGGTCCCAGCTACATGGGACGCTGAGGCAGGAGAATCGCTTGAGCCCAGATGGTCAAGGTTGCAGTGAGCTGTAATTGTGCCACTACATGACAGACTGAGCAACAGAGTGAGACCCTGTCAAAAAACAAACAAACAAACAAACATGCCAGGCATGGTGGCTCATCCCTGTAATCCCAGCACTCTGGGAGCCTGAGGCAGGCAAATCATTTGAGGTCAGGAGTTCAAGACCATCCTGGCCAACATAGTGAAACCCCATCTCTTCTAAACTCAAAAATTAGCTGGCTGTGGTGGCAGGCGCCTGTAATCCCAGCTACTGAGGAGGCTGAGACAGGATAACTGCTTGAATCCAGGAGGCAGAGGTTGCAGTGAGCCGAGATCGTGCCACTGCACTCCAGCCGGGGTGACACAGCAAGACTCCATTAAAACAAACAAACAAACAAA
>NW_022303086.1:0-3329 GCF_002776525.5 Piliocolobus tephrosceles | reverse complement strand
GGCTGGATATAAAATTCATCACTGGCATTTATTTTCTTTAAGAATATCGAGCATAGGCCCCCAGTCTCCTCTGGCTTTCAGGGTTTCTGCTGACAGGTCTGCTCTTAGCCCAATGGGGTTCCCTTTCTAGGTGACTTGCTCCTTCTATTTGCCTTTACCATGTTTCTTTCATTTCAGTCTCAGAATCTGATGACTATGTGTCTTGTCTTAGAGATGATCGTCTTGCATAGCATCTCACAGAGGTTCTCTACATTTCCTGAATTTGAATGTCTGCCTCTCTAGTGAGGTTGGGATAGTTTTCATGGATAGTATCCTCAAATATGTGTTCTAAGTTGCTTGCTTTCTCTCCCTTTTTCAGGGATACCTATGAAGTCATATTTTTAATCTTTTTATGTAATCTCATATTTCCCATAAGTTCTATTTATTCATTGTTTAAAAAATGTTCTGAGTTATTTTTGAGAAACAGTTCTTGGGGTCTGAGATTCTCTCCATAGCCCAGTTGATTCTGCTGTTTAATACTTGGAATTGTATTATGGAATTCTTGAAGTAAGCTTTTCAGCTCTATCGGTACAGTTAGGTGTTTTCTTAAAATTGACATTTTGTCTTTCAGCTCTTGAATTGTTTTACTGTATTCCGCAGATTGAGTTACAACTCTCTGCTCAATCTCGAAGATCTTTGTTCATATTCATATTCTGAATTATACATCTTTTCCCTAGAAAAGGAAATTATACATCATTTCCCTAGCCTGGTTAAGAACCACAGCTAGGGAAATAGTGTGGTTGTTTGGAGGTAAGACGACAGGCTGGCTTTTTTAGTTGACAAGGTTTTTGTACTGTTCCTCTCATGTGTAGGATCATGTTCCTTCCATTTTTGATATTGCTCTCCTGTGGATATTGTTTTTAGTTGTTATCTTCTTTGATGCTCTGGGGGGTTTGATTGTGGTATATATAATATGAGTTCAGTGAACTGACTTTGTTTCTGGAAGATTTTAGGGGGCCAAGGCTGAGCTTGGCACTCCTGGACTGTCTGCTCCAATTCTGAGTGGCTGGCACCAGAACCCTGGCTTTGGTCTCTGGCCCCTAGAGGTTAGAAACCTGCTGCACTGGAGGGGCTGAGGTGTTCCTGGTCTGCTTGCCATGAGACTCCAATGGGTGTTACCAGGCAAAGAGTTTCGCTGGGGCAGTGGGATCTTGTACTTGCTCACACATGCCAGCAGCTACCGAAGTATAGCAAGTTGCATGTGCATTGGCTGGGGCAGGACACTGATGGCAGTGGGGCTGCGATTGTTCCTGCGTGTGCTTGCTCCACTGGCAATTGTAGCTTGGCAGGGGTGGGGCACTGGATAGGGAAGGGCTTCCGGCATTCATGTGCATGGTGGCACTAGCAATGGCAGTGCAGCTAGGTGCTGTGCATCAGCAAGAGGGCATGGGGACAGTGGGGTGTGCTTGTGCAGTGGCACCAGTGGGCTATGCACACACATGCATGCCAGTAGGGGAGGGGAGGAGAGGTCCACATGTACGTGCCCTGGCAAACCAGAGGCGGTGTGGCCATGGGTGAGTGCATGCAGGCAAAGCGGGGCGGGGCCTGGGGGTGCTGTACCAGGGGAAGGGTGCAGGGGAACTGGTGCATATCAGTGGGTCCAGTTGGCTGGAGAGCTCTGATAATCCGTTGCCATCTGCTGGTGAGAGACCTGTGATGAGGGCCCTCAGAAGGTACCCTGCTTGGGCATCTGAGGCTGTGCTACATGGCCATGGCCATGCTGGGGCCCTTGGCGAGGTCAGCAGATAGGGTGGTGCTCAGATTGAACTGACCCCATCTCATAGACAAGACCACCCTATTCTGTCTAGGTCTGATAGTCATCCCAAGGCTAAAGTCTCTTAAAGTAGCAATGGTAAGTCTTGGGAGATGGGTATCTCTGGATGGCGATGCTCCACTGCAGACATTGCTGCCCCAAACCCTCTGGACTCTGCACAGGCTGGAGCACTGCTCCTCCTGTCTCTCTAAGTAGCTCTTGCTACCAGCTCAAGTTTCTATGGTGTTCATGGGATCTGCTGATGCCAGGATTCTAGAGGTCCGTAGCAATAGTGGGATACTCCTCACTTATTCAACTTACCCCTTCCCCAGGAGTCTCTAGAGACCAGGAAGAAGTTCTTGTGCTCAGTAGTCCCCTGCAGAGTTCCCTGCTACCTCTCATTTCAGCTCAGCGTCTGCATCCTTAGTCTATCCACTCTCAATTTCTGTCCTCTAAAGGTCTGTTCAAAGTGTGCCAGTCTTCTCAATGTCCCAGTCTCTTGGTGGGAGATGTTCCTCTCTCAGTGGAAGATGTCAGCCATCTTGGGTCCTCTGCCCAGCTTTTTGTATTTTAACCATTAGGCTGAAGGTATTGGACTACGTCATTGGGGTTTAATTTTTGTTGCAGTGATGATTAATGATGTTGAGTACTTTAATCATTTCTACATACTTTTTGGTAAAGCGTATTTCAAGTCACTTGTCTATTTTAGTTTCCACTGCTAGTCTATTTATTATTGAATTTCATGAGTTGTTTATATATTCCATTTATGAGTTCTTAGATGTGTATTTACACATACATTTTCACAAACTTTGGCTAGTGTATTCATTTACTATGTAATCACTTTGGATGCATAAAGGACTTTAATGACAGTAAAGTCTAATTTATTATTTTTATTAGTAATCTGAGCCCCTCCTAAAAATGTTTGCTTGACTTTAGGGTCCCAATCTTTCAAAGAATTTTCTTCCATAAATTTATTGTTTGAATTGGGAGTTTAATGTCTGCAGTATTATTTTAAGGTAAATGTTTATGTAGAGAGTACGTTGTTTTTACATCACTTCTAATATGACATTCCTTTACTCATTGCATTGCTTTGGCATTCATTCATTCATTCAATACGGGTGAGACTCTTGATGCTCTTTCCACAGAACTCTTTGTATGTCCTTTATCCAATACCATGCTCTCTCAGTTACTGTAGCTCTATAATCTGGTAATATGTCTTCAATATATATTCTTTGTTTTCAATATTATTTTGGATATCGTATATTACTTGCAGTTTTGTACAAATTTTATATGTGCATATTAATACAAAAATATCTTAAAGTATTTTCATTATAATAACATTGAATTATAAAGCAACTTGGGGAAGATTGACCTCTTAATATTGGGTCATCTGCTCAATAGATGTGGTATATCTATCCATGTAATGGGTCATCTCTATTATTATTTTTCAGCAATGATTGATTTCTAGTTTGTAGTGCCAGTTTTTTGCGACTCTTATTTTTATATATTTTACGTATAGGTAAACTATGGAAAATAA
>NW_022303083.1:0-2865 GCF_002776525.5 Piliocolobus tephrosceles | reverse complement strand
TTTTTTTTTCTTTTATTTATTTATTTATTTATTTTTATTATTATACTTTAAGTTCTAGGGTACATGTGCATAACGTGCAGGTTACATATGTATACATGTGCCATGTTGGTGTGCTGCACCCATCAACTCGTCAGCACCCATCAATTCATCATTTATATCAGGTATAACTCCCCAATGCAATCCCTCCCCCCTCCCCCCTCCCCATGATAGGCCCCAGTGTGTGATGTTCCCCTTCCCGAGTCCAAGTGAGCTCATTGTTCAGTTCCCACCTATGAGTGAGAACATGCGGTGTTTGGTTTTCTCTTCTTGTGATAATTTGCTAAGAATGATGGTTTCCAGCTGCATCCATGTCTCTACAAAGGACGCAAACTCATCCTTTTTTATGGCTGCATAGTATTCCATGGTGTATATGTGCCACATTTTCTCATATTTTTCCTATCCTTTTCATCTCATCTTCCAGTCAAATTATCTCAGATTTTTCTCTGATGATTCTCTGCATCTGCTAAAATGAAAATATATTCTCATATTTTAAAGAGGACTGCAAAATGTTATAAAATTTTCTTTCTGTTTCTATAATGTGTTATTTTCAGGGATGTATTTAGTTCATTCTTCTCTTCATTATCCAGGGAAATTTGTGCTTTCACTTGTGCTGTAGTAGTCTTTCCTGGATCCCATGCTGTTGTCTTTCTGTTTACTTCTCCTTAAACAAGGAAAAATATACCCAGATCCACTTTTCGTCAATAGACCAGGTAAGCAAACTGCCTTTGACTCTGCATGTTCTCTAGTTGGATAGTGCTCAAACTGTCTTCTAAGATCTACAGCCCAAGACAGGTGATAAGTGTGAACTGCAGTCCTACACCTTGTGTCTTTCACTTTGTTGGATTGATTTGTGACTTTTCTCAATGTATAATATATGGCTAAAAGGACTCAGAACATATAAAAGAACAAAAAAAGCCTCTACGATTTTAAGTTTACATTGTTATTTGGGATCTTTTTGCTGGGGGTTCGATGACAATGTGGTTTGTAATATGTAGTCATGAGCCAGTTAGCACCAGAATGCAGAGCCTTGGGCCTAATCCCAGTTCCCCTGCATCACAATCTTTAGTGTGAGGAGGAGGAAGACCTAGAAACCTATATTATGCACAGGCTCCCGGGTGATTTACATCTACATCTGCAATAATGCTTTACATGTGGAGACTTCACTACCTGGAAGGCAGCTCAGTACTTGTTGCCCATCCCAGCTTCTCAGTCAATGTGTCCTCTCGATAGATGAGCTGTAGACCAAGAAATACTGATGACTGAAGGTATAAAGAGAGCCTGCATTTGGCCATCACAAAAAAACTACCATCACAGTGAAGAGAGCTGCCAACTGTTCTGTCTGGTAAGGTATTTTGTTCCCTCCCTGGACCAATGAACAGACTACAGGGAAAGTTAAGGGGATTTTTAAATTACTGTCTGGTGAGTAGGTTTGCTTTATTTCTAGTTCCCCTGCTTTAAGCATTCCACAGATTGTAGTTTTTCCTTCAATTCCTTTGGTCTAAAAATTAAAGGAAATTCTGCCCAGATTGTCACTGTGTTTCTGGAAGCTTTTACCTTTTTGGTGTCTACATCCTCAATTTTTATAAAAGGTTGGAAGTGGTTATGTTAAGGCTTATTGGCTCAGAAATCCTGATAGGTATATACAACTATTTCCTTGTCTTGGAGTAGAGTTGTAAAACATTCACTTATTCTTCTTACAATTTCATTTATATTTACAGATCTTTTTTAAATTACAGAAAAATATATGACAGCTATGCCTATTCATTGAAACTAATGTTAACATTTTGCTATATTTATTTTATCAATTTTGTATGAAGTAAATAAAATATTAGAGATAAAGTTGAAGTTGCTTTTGTTCCCCCTACCCATTCCACTCTGCTCTCCCTATAAGCAACAAATATTATACCCATAATATTTTAATATATTTAAATATACATATTATGTTATTTATAATTTTATTAATATAATTTATTGCATACTCTATATTCTGCCAGTTGATTGTTTTTCTCCTTAAACTTGTGGTTTCAGATCTAGCCATGTTGATATATATATATATATTTTTTTTTTTAAAGGTAAAATAAAATATTTTAATTTTCTTGTTTGATTGAAATGGCAACAATGTATTCAGTGATGACAATTTATGGGTAAGTGAAATTAGTGACATCAGTGTTATAAGGAATAGGAGTGAGGAATTGGGAATACTCTGTTATTTTTTTTTTCTTTTTTTTTTTCTTTTATTTATTTATTTATTTATTTTTATTATTATACTTTAAGTTCTAGGGTACATGTGCATAACGTGCAGGTTACATATGTATACATGTGCCATGTTGGTGTGCTGCACCCATCAACTCGTCAGCACCCATCAATTCATCATTTATATCAGGTATAACTCCCCAATGCAATCCCTCCCCCCTCCCCCCTCCCCATGATAGGCCCCAGTGTGTGATGTTCCCCTTCCCGAGTCCAAGTGAGCTCATTGTTCAGTTCCCACCTATGAGTGAGAACATGCGGTGTTTGGTTTTCTCTTCTTGTGATAATTTGCTAAGAATGATGGTTTCCAGCTGCATCCATGTCTCTACAAAGGACGCAAACTCATCCTTTTTTATGGCTGCATAGTATTCCATGGTGTATATGTGCCACATTTTCTCATATTTTTCCTATCCTTTTCATCTCATCTTCCAGTCAAATTATCTCAGATTTTTCTCTGATGATTCTCTGCATCTGCTAAAATGAAAATATATTCTCATATTTTAAAGAGGACTGCAAAATGTTATAAAATTTTCTTTCTGTTTCTATAATGTGTTATTTTCAGGGATGTATTTAGTT
>NW_022303082.1:0-13681 GCF_002776525.5 Piliocolobus tephrosceles | reverse complement strand
AAAAAAAAAAAAAAAAAAAAAAAAAAACACTTTAAACCAACAAAGACCAAAAGAGACAAAGAGGGCCATTACATAATGGTAAAGGGATCAATTCATCAGGAAGAACTACCTATCCTAAATATATATGCACCCTGATTTGTTTTTCTAAGACCACCAGAGTGGGCACAAAAGAACCAGCGAGTAGGCAAGGCTAAAAGCAAAACTGCAAATTTATTCTTTGGTCGTCTAGCTTCAGGGACCGGAGCTGGGGGGGTGGGTGGAGTTTCTAATACAGTCCCGACAAGAATAGGGGCTGAGAAAGCCCGCCCCCGGCGCATCTGCTGGGAGCAACTTTTCTAGGAGTGGAAGGGCAATAGGCGGGGCATGGGCATGTTGGGGGAGGGGGGGCGCTCCGCAGGTGCCACCAGGTAAATCTTGGTCTCCTTGGATTGACATCACCTGGTGCATGCCTGATTAATCTGCACCTTCCCGGGCGTCAGCTGCATTCTCGCACACACGGGAAGAGTTGGTGGTGAAGAAGAACCCGGAAGTGCACCATCCTGCCTCCGTTCGTCCAAACAGCCCAACCTTTTATTGATAATAGTGATAAAGGGGCACCGTGGTCTGTCTGGCTACTTCCTGCTGTTAAGGGGCGTTTTTAAGGTCGGGGCCCATGGCTGGCACTTGGACGTATGGATGAAGAATAAAATAAGGCACAGTACTAGTATAGGAATGAGGAATGGAAGCATTTGTTGGAATATGGGCAAAACCCAGAAGGATGGTCCTGGCAAGGTTGGGGAGTATGAGATAGTTAAGAAAATTTAGTAAGTTTGAGGCGAGTGGGGGAAAGCCAAACTGATTTCCACTGATTGCTTTCAGTAGGGGCCCTTTTTAGCTGGGAATGAGGAACGAGTGCGCAAAGTAATTGTTGACCAGGCAGCAATTAAGGAGTGGAGTTTTTCGTGGAGTGGATGGCTTTCCACTTACTCCTACTACAGAGATATTGGATGGAAGGCTAGGTCCAGAGAAGGACGGCAAAACAGAATAGGTAGCCTCACTGTCGATTAAAAAATTGTCTTACCCGCTACCAGGAGAGTTACCCGCGGCTCGGCAAGGGTGATGGGGGTCCCCGAGTCTCGGCACCTTCAGTTGTCGTCGTCCAGATGTAGGAGCTGGAAGGAGCTCCCAGGATCCTGGGAAAGGGGGTCCCGTGGAGATGCAACACCTGTTCTCAGGGTGGGGCAATCAGACTTCCAGCTTGCCGCACGTATATAGTAGGCTCTTTTTGCAGCCTTGGAGTCTGTGGGGTGTGTGCTCTCTGGCCTGGGGTTATGACTGGGCTGTAAAGCCGCTGCTAGGAGCTGAACCTTCTGTTCAAGGCGAGCTTGCCGTCTCCTCTCTGGAGTTATAGACCTTAAAGGCTAATTTAACTAGGTCTTGTATTGGTGTCTGAGGACCATCCTCTACCTTTTGAAGTTTTTTTTTTTACGAATGTCAGGAGCTGATTGAGAAATGAAATAAGATGCCAAAATGGTGGCCCCTGTGGGGGAGGCCGGATCTAACCGGGTATACTGGGTTAGAACCTCAGTCAGTCTAGGGTAGAGGCTAGGATAACCTGGAGGTCATGCCAAGCTAAATCATAGGCCTGACAAAGGTGTCTAAATTCCTCCATATATATGGTAGGATTAACTGAGAAATCACCCAAACGCTTCTCAATTTTGGAAAGATCGGCCAATGAAAAAGGGACATGTACTCTGACTACCCCCTCCGCCCCAGCCACCTCTTGCAAAGGTGCTAACACTGTAGGAGGGTGTGGGCAGAGATAGGGGAATCAAGACAGCCAGTTGGGGGCCCCGAAGGAGGCATGGGACCGAGTGGATTACTAGTAGATAAGGAGGAGGAAGGAGGAGTCTGGATGGGGGGAGGAGGAGGAGTCTGGGCAGGAAGGGAGGGGGTGGAGAGAAGGAGGAGTATAAGGACGAGAGCTTACGGCCCAAAAGACCTGTACATAATTAATTTCAGACCACTTGCCTAGCCGCTGGCAGAAATTGCTGAGGTCGATCACGCCACAGTGGAAAGGAAAATTAACCGCTTCCTCCTAAGGTCTTGTTCAAGCTGTAAGGTTTTTAAATTGGCTAGGAGGCACCCTAAGGGGGTGCTCTTTGGAAATTTGGACTGGGGGGTTTCCTGTTTGTTTCCTCTTTACCAACACAATGGACACAATGGAAATGGAAGTGGATCTCTGCCTGGCTTCAAAGTGTCCTTTGGAACCGGCAGAGACAGACTGGAGGCTCATGAAGCCAAAGTGGAGATTACCTTCAGGCGGACGTCTCCATCCTGAACGGGTCTCCCGAGCCACTTGGTGGCTCAAAATGGACCTCGGACCTGCGCAGGATTTTGGCCGAGGGAGGTAAAGAGGAGACAAGAGCACTTACCCCAGAGAGGCCATGAGAGTGAGGGAAGCGGGTCTCAGGTCCTGGTCCGTCTGCGGTGTGAAAGCAGGAGGAGGTTCCTCAATCCTTAGAGGCCTCCTCCCGGGTCTTCGGCACCAACTGATTTGTTTTTCTAAGACCACCAGAGTGGGCACAAAAGAACCAGCGAGTAGGCAAGGCTAAAAGCAAAACTGCAAATTTATTCTTTGGTCGTCTAGCTTCAGGGACCGGAGCTGGGGGGGTGGGTGGAGTTTCTAATACAGTCCCGACAAGAGTGGGGGCTGAGAAAGCCCGCCCCCAGCGCATCTGCTGGGAGCGACTTTTCTAGGAGTGGAAGGGCAATAGGCGGGGCACGGGCATGTCGGCGGAGGGGGGTGCTCCGCAGATGCCACCAGGTAAATCTTGGTCTCCTCAGATTGACATCACCTGGTGCATGCCTGATTAATCTGCTCCTTCCCGGGCGTCAGCTGCATTCTCGCACACACGGGAAGAGTTGGTGGTGAAGAAGAACCTGGAAGTGCACCATCCTGCCTCCGTTCGTCCAAACACACCCATTACAGGAGCACCCAGATTCATAAAGCAAGTCCTTAGGGACTTACAAAGAGACTTAAACCCCCACACAATAATAATGGGAGACTGTAACACCCCACTGTCAACATTAGACAGATCAACGAGACAGAAAGTTAACAAGAATATCCAGGAATTGAACTCAACTCTGCACCAAGCAGACCTAATAGACCTCTACAGAACTCTCCACCCCAAATCAACAGAATATACATTATTCTCAGCACCACATCGCATTTATTCCAAAGTTGACCACATAGTTGGAAGTAAAGCACTCCTCAGCAAATGTACAAGAACAGAAATTATAACAAACTGTCTCTCAGACCACAGTGCAATCAAACTAGAACTCAGGACTAAGAAACTCACTCAAAACTGCTCAACTACATGGAAACTGAAAAACTTGCTCCTGAATGACTACTGGGTACATACCGAAATGAAGGTAGAAATAAAGATGTTCTTTGAAACCAATGAGAACAAAGATACAACATACCAGAATCTCTGGGACACATTTAAAGCAGTGTGTAGAGGGAAATTTATAGCACTAAATGTCCACAAGAGAAAGCAGGAAAGATCTAAAATTGACACCCTAACATCACAATTAAAAGAATTAGAGAAGCAAGAGCAAACACATTCAAAAGCTAGCAGAAGGCAAGAAATAACTAAGATCAGAGCAGAACTGAAGGAGATAGAGACACAAAAAAACCCTTCTAAAAATCAATAAGTCTAGGAGCTGGCTTTTTTTAAAAGATCAGCAAAATTGATAGACCTCTAGCAAGGCTAATAAAGAAGGAAAGAGAGAAGAATCAAATAGACGCCATAAAAAATGATAAAGGGGATATCTCCACCGACCCCACGGAAATACACACTACCATCAGAGAATACTATACACACCTCTATGCAAATAAACTAGAAAACCTAGAAGAAATGGATAAATTCCTGGACACATATACTCTCCAAAGACTAAACCAGGAAGAATTTGAATCCCTGAATAGACCAATAGCAGGCTCTGAAATGGAGGTAATAATTAACAGCCTACCAACCAAAAAAAGTCCAGGACCACATGGATTAACAGCCAAATTCTACCAGAGGTACAAAGAGGAGCTGGTACCATTCCTTCTGAAACTATCCCAATCAATAGAAAAAGAGGGAATCCTCCCTAACTCATTTTATGAGGCCAACATCGTCCTGACACCAAAGCCTGGTAGAGACACAACAAAAAAAGAGAATTTTAGACCAATATCCCTGATGAACATCAATGCAAAAATCCTCAATAAAATACTGGCCAACAGAATCCAGCAGCACATCAAAAAGCTTATCCACCATGATCAAGTGGGCTTCATCGCGGGGACACAAGGCTGGTTCAACATATGCAAATCAATAAATGTAATTCAGCATATAAACAGAACCAAAGAAGAAAACCACATGATAATCTCAATAGATGCAGAAAAGGCCTTTGACAAAATTCAACAGCCCTTCATAATAAAAACATAAATTCGGTACTGATGGAACATATCTCAAAATAATAAGAGCTATTTATGACAAACCCACAGCCAATATCATACTGAATGGGCAAAAACTGAAAGCATTCCCTTTGAAAACTGGCACAAGACGGGGATATCCTTTGTCATCACTCCTATTCAACATAGTGTTGGAGGCTCTGGCCAGGGCAATCAAGCAAGAGAAAGAAATAAAGCATATTCAATTAGGAACAAAAGAAGTCAAATTGTCCCTGTTTGCAGATGACATGATTGTATATTTAGAAAACTCCATCGTCTCAGCCCAAAATCTCCTTAAGCTGAAAAGCAAATTTAGCAAAGTCTCAGTATACAAAATCAGTGTGCAAAAATCACAAGCATTCTTATACACCAACATTAGACAAACAGCGAGTGAAATCATGAATGAACTCCCATTCACAATTGCTTCAAAGAGAGTAAAATACCTAGGAATCCAACTTACAAGGGATGTGAAGGAACTCTTCAAGGAGAACTACAAACCACTGCTCAGTGAATTAAAAGAGGTCACAAACAAACGGAAGAGCATTCCATGCTCAGGGATAGGAAGAATCAATATCGTGAAAATGGCCATAATACCCAAGGTAATTAATAGATTCAATGTCATCCCCATTAGGCTACCAATGACTTTCTTCACAGAATTGGAAACAACTACTTTAAAGTTCATATTGAACCAAAAAAGAGCCCACATTGCCAAGAGAATCCTAAGTCAAAAGAACAAAGCTGGAGGCATCATGCTACCTGACTTCAAACTATACTACAAGGCTACAGTAACCAAAACAGCATGGTACTGGTACCAAGACAGAGATATAGACCAGTGGAACAGAACAGAGCCCTCAGAAATAATACCACACATCTACAACCACCTGATCTTTGACAAACCTGACAAAACCAGAAATGCGGAAAGGATTCCCTATTTAATAAATGGTACTGGAAAAACTGGCTAGCCATAAGTAGAAAGCTGAAACTGGATCCCTTCCTTACTCTTTATGCAAACACTAATTCAAGAAGGATTAGAGACTTAAATATTAGACCTAAAACCATAAAAAACCCTAGAAGAAAACCTAGGCTATATCATTCAGGACATAGGCAGGGGCAAGGACTTCATGTCTAAATCACCAAAAGCAATGGCAACAAAAGCCAAAATAGACAAATGGGATCTAATATAACTAAAGAGGAAAAAAGCTGTGAGGACAAAGAGGAGGCAGGGGTGTCTCAGCGAAGGACAAAGCCTTTCTTGCAGCCCCTGCCTTTGACCCGAGGGGTCATGGAGTCCCTGGCTCCCACCCAGGGTGCGTGTCTCTTTCAGTGAAGGCCCAAAAATGAGGCCAGAAGTTCCCTGGGGGACGAAGTAAGGTGACCAGGCTTTCAGAGGGAGGTTGAGGCAGGCCTGGGAAAAAAGCACTGAGGCCAAAGTAGAGGCCGGGGTGCCCCGCTGGAGATCAGGGCCTTCCCAACGACCTTCACGCCTGACCCAGCGGGGTCGTGGAGTACCTGACCCCCATTTGAAATGCGTGTCTCTCCAGCCAAAGGCACCCCAAAGTGGCAAGAAGTTCCCTGGGGGATGGAGACCGGCGGCCAGTCTTTCAGGGGTAGGTTGAGGAAGCAGAGGTGCTTTGCTGGGAAGATCAGGACCTTCCCAGTATCCACCACGCTTGACCCAGGGGAGCTGTGGATTCCTTGGTTCACTCCCAAAATGTATGTCTCTGCCATCACAGGCACCCCAAAGCAGAAAGAAGTCCCCCGGGGATGGAGACAAGCGACCAGGTTTTCAAGGGAGGTTGAGGAGGCCAGGGTGACCTGCCTGAAGTCATGGCCTTTTTGGCAGCCATGGCGCCCAAACTAGGGTGGGTGTCTCTCCTGCTGAAGACACCCCAAAGTGGCAAGAAGTTCCGCGAGGGATGGAAACAGGCAGCCAGCCTTTCAGGGGGGAAGTTGAGGAGGGCCGGGGTAAAAGCAGCGAGGTCAAAGAGGAGGCTGGGGCACCCTGTTGGAGGTCAGGGCCTTCTCGGCAGTCTTGCACCTAACCAGGGGTGTCTTGGAATCCATGACTCCCACCTGGGGTGTGTGTCTCTCCCTTTGAAGGCATACCAAAATGGAAAGAACTTCCCTTGGACACAAAGTCAGGGGTCCAGTCTTTCAGGGGGAGGTTGAGGCAGGCCTGGGAAAAACGCGGCTAGTCCAAAGAGGAGGCTGTGGTGCCCAGAGGAGGTCAAAGCCTTTTGGCAGCCCCAGCGCCCTACCCGAGGGGATCATGGAGTCCCTGACTCCCATACAGGGTGTGTGTCTTTCCCATTGAAGGCACACCAAAGCAGCCAGAGGTCCCCTAGGAAAGGAAGACAGGCAGCCACTCCTTTAGCGGGAGGTCGAAGCAGGCCTGCGAAAAACGTGGCGTAGTCAAAGAGGAGGCTGCAGTGCTTCACCGGGAGTCAGGGCCCTCCACGCCCATCCCTGGGGGGGTCATGGAGTCACTGGCTCCCACCCAGGGTTCATGTCTCCCCCCACCAAAGGCACTCCAAAGCAGCAAGAAATCCCTTGGGGAATGGAGACAGGAGGCCAGGCTATCAGGGGAAGGTTGAGGAGACTGAGGTGCTCTGCCAGAGGTCAGAGCCTTCCTGGAAGCCCCTGTGCACGAACCCAGGGGGTCGAGGAATTCCTGGCTTCCACCCAGGTTGTGTATCTCACCCATTGAAGGCACCCCAAACAGGCAAGAATTCTCCCTGGAGACAGAGACAGGTGGCCAGGCTTTCATGGGGAGGTTGAGGAGGCCGGGGTGCCCCACCAGATGTCAGGAAATTCCTGGCTGCCCCTGTGCCCTACCCAGGGTGGTTGTGGGATCCTCAGCTCCCACTGGGGATGCAAGACTCTTCTATCAATGTCACCCCAAGGTGGCAAGAGGTCCCTTGGTTGATGGAGACAAGTGGCCAGGCTTTCAGGGGGAGTTTGAGGAGGCAAGGGTGCTTTGCCAGAGGTCAGGACCTTCCCAGCAGAACCCACGCTCTACCCAGGAGGGTTATAGAGTCCCTGGCTCTCACCTGGGGTGCTTGTCTTTTACACCAATGGACCCTCAAAGCAGCAAGAAGTCCCCCGGGGGACAAAACGGGCGACCATGCTTTTTGGGGGAGGTTGAGGAGGACAGGGTTTCCAGCTGAATGACAGGGACTTTCCAGCAAACACCACCCCCAACCCAGTGGGGGCATAGAGTCCCCGGTTCCCACCAGAAGTGCATGTCTCCCCCACTGAAGGCAACCCAATGTGGCAAGAAGTCCATTGGGGAACAGAGACAGGCAGCCAAGCTTTCAGGGTGAGGTTTAGGCAGTCCTGGGGAAACAGCAGTGAGGCAAAAGAGGAGGCTGGGGTGCCCCACCAGAGATCAGTGCCTTCACAGCAGCCCCTGTGCCCTACCAGGGATGTTTGTGGAGTACCTGGCTCCCACCCTGGGTGCGTGTCTCTCCCACTGAAGGCACTCCAAAGTGGCAATATTTCCTCATGGACAGAGACAGGCGTCCAGGCTTTCAGGGAGAGAGACAACATCCCAGGTTGGTGTTCTGGGGTGCCTTTGATGAAAGAGACAGCCACTCCAGGTGGGAGCCAGGGATGCCACACCTGGGGGAATGGAGACAGGTGACCAAGCTGCTTTGGTGTGTCTTTGGTGGGAGAAACAAGCAAGAAGTCTCCTTTCCAGTGGGGTGGTGGAGTCCCTGGCTTCCTCTAGGGATGCGTGTCTTTTCCAGCAAAGGCACCCCAAAGCAGAAAGAAGTCCCCTGGGGGACAGAGGCAGGCGGCCAGGTTTTCAGAGGAGGTTGAGGCAGGATAGGGACAAAAGCATCGAGGCCAATGAAGAGGCTGTGGTGCCCCACTGGAAGCCAGGGCCTTCCCGGCAGCCCTAGCATCTGACCCAGGAGGGTCATGGAGTACCTGGCTTTCACCTAGGACGTTTGTCTCTCCAACCAGAGGCATCCCAAAATGGCAAGATGTTCTGGCAGACCCTGCACCCAATGCATGGGGGTCATGGAGTCCCTGGCTCCCACCTAGGGAGAGTGTCTTTCTCACTGAAGGCACCCCAAAACAGCAAGACGTCCCCCAGAAGACAGGGACAGATGGCTAAGCTTTCAAGGGGAGGTTGAGGAGACTGGGGCACCCCGTCTGAAGTGAGGGATTTCCCAGAAGCACCTGCTGCCCCTGGGCAGGGTCGTGGAGTCCCTGGCTCCCACCTGAGGTGTATGTCTCTCCCACCAAAGGCACCGCAAAGTGGTAAGAAATCCCCCAGAGGACAGAGACAGGTGGCTAGGCTTTCACGGGGAGGTTGATGCAGGCCTGGGACAAAAGAGGCGAGGCCCATGAGGAGGCTGGGGTCCCCTACTGGGGGTCATGGCCTTCATGGCGGCCCCTGCACCCAACCCGGAGGTGTTGTGGAGTCCCTGGCTCCCTCCAGGTTGTGTGCCTCTTCCACTGAAAGCACCACAAAGTGGCAAGATTTTCCCCGGGGTCAGACACAAGGGGCCAGCCTTTCAGGGGGAGGTAGAGGCAGGCCTGGGACCAAAGTGGCGAAGCCAAAGAGGAGGCTGGGGTGCCCTGCCAAAGATCAGGGCCTTTCCAATAGCTCCCACATCCTACTGGTGTGGTCATGAAGTCCCTGGCTCCCATCTGTGGTGCGCATCTTTCCCACCGATGGCATTCCAAAGCAGCAAGAAGTTCCCTGGAGGATAGAGACAGGTGGCCAGGCTTAAACAGGGAGGTTGAGGTAGGCCTGGGAAAAACGTGGTGGGGCCAAAGAGGAGGCTGGGGTGCCCCGCCAGAGGTCAGGGCCTTCCCAGCAGCCCCCATGCCTGACCGGAGGGTGTCATGGAGTACCTGGCTTTCACCTGGGGTGCTTGTCTCTCTCACTGAAGGCAACCCAAAGCTGGGAAGAAGTACCCCAGGGAACGGAGACAGGTGACCAAGCTTTCAAAGGGGGTTTGAGGAGGCCGGGGTTCCACGCCTGAATTCAGGGCCTTCCTGGCAGTCCCCACACTTGACCCGGAGTAGGGGGTCTTGGAGTCTGTGGCTCCCTCCTGGAGTGCATGTTTTTTTCAACTTAGGCACTCCAAGGCGGGGAGAAGTCCCCTGGGGAGCAGAGACAGGAGGCCCTGCTTTCAGGGAAAGGTTGAGGCAGGACTGGGACAAAAGCGGTGAAGCCAAAGAAAAGGGTAGGGTGACCTGATGGAGGTCAGGGCCTTCCTGGCGGCCCCTTCACCTGACACGGGGTGGTCATGGAGTCGCTGGCTTCCACCCAAGGTGTGTGTCTCCTGCCGAAGTCACCCCAATGTGGCAAGAAGTCCCCCGGAGGATGGAGACAGGTGACCTGGTTTTCAGGAGAAGGTTGAGGAGACTGGGGTGCTTTGCCAGAGATCAGGGCCTTCCCAGCAGACCCCGTGCCCAAGCCAGGGGGATCCTGGCGTCCCTAGCTGCCACCGGGCTTGCATGTCTCTCCCACTGAAGGCACCCCAAAGCACAAAAAGTCCCCTGGGGGACAGAAACGAGCAGCCAGGCTTTCAGGAAGTAGTTGAGACTGGCCTGGGACAAAAGCAGTGAGGCCAAAGAAGAGGCCAGTGTGCCCCACCGGAGGTTAGGGCCTTCCTGGCAGCCCTCGCGCCCGACCAGGAGGTGTAGTGGAGTCTCTGGCTGTTACGCGGGGTGTGTGTCTCTCCCACTGAATGCATGCGAAAACGTCATGAAGTCCCCCAGGGCAAAGAGACAGATGACCAGGCTTTTAGGGGGAGGTTTAGAAGGCCGGGGTTCCCCCCCAGAGGTCAATGCCTTCCCGACAGCACCTGCGCCCGACAAGGGGTTCATGGAGTCCCTGGCTCCCACCTGGGGTGCATGTGTCTCCCACTGAAGGCACCTCAAAACTGCAAAATGTCTCCTGGGAGATGGAGACAGACAGCCAGGCTTTCAAGTGGAGGCAGATCCAGGACAATCATGGTGAGGACAAAGCAGAGGCCAGGGTGCCCCGTCAGAGGTCAGGGCCTTCCTGGCAGAAGTTGAACCCACCACGTTGGGGTCGTGGAGTACATGGCTTTCACCAGGAGTGCGTGTTTCTCCTGCTGAAGTCACCCCAAAGCGGCAAGAAGTCCCCCAGGGGGCCAAGACAGGCAACAAGACTTTCAGGGGGATGTTGAGGAGGCTGGAGTGCATTGCCAGAGGTCATGGCCTTCCCAACAGCTTCCATGCCTGACCCAGTGGGACCATGGAGTCTCTGGCTCCCAACCAGGGTGGATGTCTGTCCCACCAAGAAAACCCCAAAGTGGCAAGAAATCCCCAGGGGAATGAAAGTAGGCAGACAGGCTTTCAAGGGGATGTTGAGGAGCCTGGGGTGCCCAGCCAGAGGTCAGGACCTCCCTGGCAGCACCTGCACTTGACACGGGGGGCTCGTGGAGTCCCTGGTTCCCAAGTGGATGTGTGTCTCTCCCACCAAAGGCACCCCAAAGTGGGCAGCAGTTCCCCGGTGAATGGACACAGGTGGCCAGGCTTTCAGGGGAAGGTTGAGGAGGCTGGAGGACCTTCCCGCAGCCCTTGCACTTGACCTGTGGGTGCATGTCTCTCCCACGAAAGGCACACAAAAGTGGCCAGATTTCCACTGGGGGATGGATACTGGTGGCCAGGCTTTCAGGGGGAGGTTAAGGCAGGCTTCAGACAAAAGTTGTAATGGCAAAAACCAGGCTGGTGTGCCCTGATGGAAGTCAGGGCCTTCCTGGCAAATACCGTACCTGACCTGCGGAATTCATGAAGTCACTGGCTACCACCTGGAGGGCATGTCTCTCTTATCCAAGGCACCCCAAATAGGCTAGAAGTTTCCCATGGACAAAGACAGGTGGCCAGGCTTTCATGGAGACGTTGAAAAAACCGGGGTGCCCCACCAGAAGTCAGGGTTTTTCTGGCAGCCCCACGCCTTACCTGGAGGAGTCATGGAGTACCTGGCTCCCACCCAGTGTGCATGTCTCTCACACCAAAGGCACCCCAAAGCAGCAAGAAGTCCCGCGGGGGACGGATTCAGGTGACCAGGCCTTCAGGGGGAGGTTGAAGGAGCTGGAGTGTTCTGCTAGAGGTCAGGGACTTCCCAAAAGCCCCTGCGTCTGACCCGGGGGGGGGGTCGTGGAAACTCTGGTTACCACCCAAGGTGCGTATCTCTCCCTCATAAGGGACCACAAACTGGCAAGAATGCCCCCGGGGAAAAAGATAGGTGGCCAGGCTTTAAAGGGGAGGTTGAGGAGGCCAGGGTGTCCTGCCAAAGGTCATTCACTTCCCGGCAAAACCAGCACCTCACCCAGGTGTGTTGTGGAGTCCCTGGCTCCCACCTGTGGTGCATGTCTCTCCCACTGAAGGCACCACAAAGTGGTAAGAAGTTCCCTGGGGGATGGAAGGGAGTTGGCCAGGCTTTTAGGGGAAGGTTGAGGAGGCCGGGGTGCCCCTCCTGAGGTCAGGGTTTTCCCGGCATCCTCCACACCCAACCCAGGGGACTCGTGGTGTCCCTGTCTTCCTCCTGATGTGCATGTCTCTCTGCTGAAGGCACTCCAAAGTGGCAAGAAGCCCCCAGAGGATGGAGATAGGCAGCCAGGATTTCGGGGGAAGATTGAGGCAAGCCTGGGGAAAAAGTGGCGAGGTCAAAGAGGAGGGTGGGTGCTCCACTGGAGGTCAGATTCTTCCCTGCTGCCACAGTGCATGACCCTGGGGTATTGTGAAGTCCCTGGCTCCAACCTGGGGTGCTTTTCTCTCCAACCAAAGGCACCCAAAAGTGGCAGGAAGTCCCCCAGGGGACGGAGACAGAAGGCCAGCCTTTCAGGGGAAGGTTGAAGAGGACGCAGTGCCCCACTGGAGGTTAGGGCCTCCCTGGCAGACCTCACACTCAACCCTCGGGGGTCGTGGAGTTCTTGGCTGTCACCCAGGGTGCATGTCTCCCCCACAGGAGACACAGCAAAGCAGCAAGATGTCCCCTGGGGGACAGGGATAGAAAGCCAGGCTTTCAAGTGGACGTTGAGGCACCCCAGGAAAGAAAGCAGTGAGGCCCAGGAGATGGCTGGGGTCTTCCCCTAAGGCCAGTGCCTGCAAAGAAGCCCCTGCACTGGCCCCAGGGAGTCGTAGAACCCCTGGCTTTCGCAAAGGGTACATGTCTCCTTGACACGGGGCACCCGACAGTGGCAAGAAGTCCCCTGGTGGACAGGGACAGGAAGCCAGGCTTTCATGGGGATGTTGAGGCAGCCCAGGAAAAAAGCGGCAAGGATGAGGAGGAGGCTGAAGTTCCCCCTGGAGGCCAGTGCCTTTCCTGCAGCTCCTGCACCAGTCCAGGGAGGGTCATAAAGCCCCTGGCATTCACCCAAAATGCGTGTCTCCCCCACTGGATGCACAACAAAGCAGCAAGAAGTACTTCGGGGAATACGGACAGGATGCCATGCTTGCAGGAGGATGTTAAGGCAGCCCAGTGAAAAAAGTAGTGAGACCAAGGAAGAGGTTGGGGTCCTCCTGCAGTGGCCAGTGCCTTTCCAGCAGCCCTGGTGCTGGGCCTGGGGGATTCGGGGTGTCCCTGGCTTTCTACCAGGGCGCGCGTCTCCACCAAAGAGGGCACACCAAAGCGGAAAAAGTCTCCTGAGAAACGAGGAAAGGAAGCCAGGCTTTTGAGGCAGCCCAGGAAAAAAGTGGTGAGGCTGAGGAGGAGGCTGTTGTCCTCCCCCAGAAGCCAGTGCCTTCCCAGCAGCCCCTGCTCCTGGCCCGGGGCAGTCAAGGAGTTCCTGGTTATCACCCAGGGTGCATGTCTCCCCCATGGGGTCACCCCAAAGCAACAAGAAGTTCCCTGAGAAACAAGGACAGGATGCCAGGCTTTAAATGGGACGTTGAGGCAGCACAGAGTAAAAAGTGGCAAGACTGAAGAGGAGGCTGATGACTTCCCCGGAGACCTGTGCTTTCCCAGCAGCCCCTATGCTGGGCCCGGGATGTTCGTGGAGTGCATGGCTTTCACTGAGAGTGCATGTCTCCCCCATGGGGGGCACTCCAAAGGGACAGGAAGTTTCCCAGGGAATGGGAATATGACACCAGGCTTTCAGTGGAATATTGAGGCAGCCTGGGGAAAAAAGTGGCGAGGCCAAGGAGAAGGCTGGGGTACTCCCATGAGGCCAGTTCCTTCCCAGCAGCCTCTGCACCGAGTCAGGGGCGGTGGTGGCT
>NW_022303081.1:0-3042 GCF_002776525.5 Piliocolobus tephrosceles | reverse complement strand
GGCTCAAAATAAAGGGATGGAGGAAGATCTACCAAGCAAATGGAGAATAAAAAAAAGCAGGGGTTGCAATCCTAGTCTCTGATAAAACAGACTTTAAACCATCAAAGATCAAAAGAGACAAAGACGGCCATTACATAATGGTAATGGGATCAACTCAACAGGAAGAGCTAACTATCCTAAATATATATACACCCAATACAGGAGCACCCAGATTCATAAAGCAAGTCCTTAGAGACTTACAAAGAGATTTAGACTCCCATACAATAATAATGGAAGACTTCAACACCCCACTGTCAACAGTAGACAGATCAACGAGACAGAAAGTTAACAAGGATATCCAGGAATTGAACTCATCTCTGCAGCAAGCAGACCTAATAGACATCTACAGAACTCTCCACCCCAAATCAACAGAATATACATTCTTCTCAGAACATCACACTTATTCCAAAATTGACCACATAATTGGGAGTAACGCACTCCTCAGCAAATGTAAAAGAACAGAAATTATAACAAACTGTCTCTCAGACCACATTGCAATCAGACTAGAACTCAGGACTAAGAAACTCAATTAAAACTGCTCAACTACATGGAAACTGAACAACCTGCTCCTGAATGACTACTGGGTACATAACAAAATGAAGGCAGAAATAAAGATGTTCTTTGAAACCAATGAGAACAAAGATACAACATACCAGAATCTCTGGGACACATTTAAAGCAGTGTGTAGAGGGAAATTTATAGCACTAAAATGCCCACAAGAGAAAGCTGGAAAGATCTAAAATTGACACTCTAACATCACAATTAAAAGAACTAGAGAAGCAAGAGCAAACACATTCAAAAGCTAGCAGAAGGCAAGAAATAACTAAGATCAGAGCAAAACTGAAGGAGATAAGAGACACAAAAATCCCTCCAAAAAATCGATGAATCCAGGAGTTGGTTTTTTGAAAAGATCAACAAAATTGATAGACTGCTAGCAAGACTAATAAAGAAGAAAATAGAGAAGAATCAAATAGACGCAATAAAAAATGATAAAGGGGATATCACCACTGACCCCACAGAAATACAAACTACCACCAGAGAATACTATAAGCACCTCTATGCAAATAAACTAGAAAATCTAGAAGAAATGTATAATTTCCTGGACACTTACACTCTCCCAAGACTAAACCAGGAAGAAGCTGAATCCCTGAATAGACCAATAGCAGGCTCTGAAATTGAGGCAATAATTAATAGCCTACCAACCAAAAAAGTCCAGGACCAGATGGATTCACAGCTGAATTCTAGCAGAGGTACAAGGAGGAGCCGGTACCATTCCTTCTGAAACTATTCCAATCAATAGAAAAAGAGGGAATCCTCCCTAACTCATTTTATGAAGCCAACATCATCCTGATACCAAAGCCTGGCAGAGACACAACAAAAAAAGAGAATTTTAGACCAATATCCCTGATGAACATCGATGCAAAAATCCTCAATAAAATACTGGCAAACCGGATCCAGCAGCACATCAAAAAGCTTATCCACCATGATCAAATGGGCTTCATCCCTGGGAATCAAGGCTGGTTCAACATACGCATATCAATAAACGTAATCCAGCATATAAACAGAACCAAAAATCACATGATTATCTCAATAGATGCAGAAAAGGCCTTTGACAAAATTCAACAGCCCTTCATGCTAAAAACACTCAATAAATTCGGTATTGATGGAATGTATCTCAAAATAATAGGAGCTCTTTATGACAAATGCACAGCCAATATCATACGGAATGGGCAAAAACTGGAAAAATTCCCTTTGAAAACTGGCACAAGACAGGGATGCCCTCTCTCACCACTCCTATTCAACATAGTGTTGGAAGTTCTGGCTAGGGCAATCAGGCAAGAGAAAGAAATCAAGGGTATTCAGTTAGGAAAGCAAGAAGTCATATTGTCCCTGTTCGCAGATGACATGATTGTATATTTAGAAAACCCCATTGTCTCAGCCCAAAATCTCCTTAAGCTGATAAGAAACTTCAGCAAAGTCTCAGGATACAAAATTAATGTGCAAAAATCACAAGCATTCTTATACACCAGTAACGGACAAACAGAGAGCCAAATCAGGAATGAACTTCCATTCACGATTGCTTCAAAGAGAATAAAATACCTAGGAATCCAACTTACAAGGGATGTAAACGACCTCTTCAAGGAGAACTACAAACCACTGCTCAGTGAAATCAAAGAGGACACAAACAAATGGAAGAACATACCATGCTCATGGATAGGAAGAATCAATATCGTGAAAATGGCCATACTGCCCAAGGTAATTTATAGATTCAATACCATCCCCATCAAGCTACCAATGAGTTTCTTCACAGAATTGGAAAAAACTGCTTTAAAGTTCATATGGAACCAAAAAAGGGCCCGCATTGCCAAGACAATCCTGAGTCAAAAGAACAAAGCTGGAGGCGTCACGCTACCTGACTTCAAACTATACTACAAGGCTACAGTAACCAAAACAGCATGGTACTGGTACCAAAACAGAGATATAGACCAATGGAACAGAACAGAGTCCTCAGAAATAATACCACACATCTACAGCCATCTGATCTTTGACAAACCTGAGAAAAACAAGAAATGGGGAAAGGATTCCCTATTTAATAAATGGTGCTGGGAAAATTGGCTAGCCATAAGTAGAAAGCTGAAACTGGATCCTTTCCTTACTCCTTATATGAAAATTAATTCAAGATGGATTAGAGACTTAAATGTTAGACCTAATACCATAAAAACCCTAGAAGAAAATCTAGATAATACCATTCAGGACACAGGCATGGGCAAGGACTTCATGTCTAAAACACCAAAAGCAACGGCAACAAAAACCAAAATTGACAAAGGGGATCTAATTAAATGAAAGAGCTTCTGCACAGCCAAAGAAACTACCATCAGAGTGAACAGGCAACCTACAGAATGGGAGAAAATTTTTGCAATCTACTCATCTGACAAAGGGCTCATTTCCAGAATCTACAAAGAACTCAAACAAATATACAAGAAAAAAACAAACAACCCCATC
>NW_022303079.1:0-11156 GCF_002776525.5 Piliocolobus tephrosceles | reverse complement strand
CTTAAGGAGATTTTGGGCTGAGACAATGGGGTTTTCTAAATATACAATCATGTCATCTGCAAACAGGGACAATTTGACTTCTTCTTTTCCTAACTGGATACCCTTGATTTCTTTCTCTTGCCTGATTGCCCTAGCCAGAACTTCCAACACTATGTTGAATAGGAGTGGTGAGAGAGGGCATCCCTGTCTTGTGCCAGTTCTCAAAGGGAATTTTTCCAGTTTTTGCCCATTCAGTATGATATTAGCTGTGGGTTTGTCATAAATAGCTCTTATTATTTTGAGGTACGTTCCATCAATACCGAATTTGTTGAGCGTTTTTAGAATGAAGGGCTGTTGAATTTTGTCAAAAGCCTTTTCTGCATCTATTGAGATAATCATGTGGTTCTTGTCTTTGGTTCTGTTTATATGCTGGATTACGTTTATTGATTTGTGAATGTTGAACCAGCCTTGCATCCCAGGGATGAAGCCCACTTGATCATGGTGGATAAGCTTTTTGATGTGCTGCTGAATCCGTTTTGCCAGTATTTTACTGAGGATTTTTGCATCGATGTTCATCACGGATATTGGTCTAAAATTCTCTTTTTTTGTTGTGTCTCTGCCAGGCTTTGGTATCAGGATGATATTGGCCTCATAAAATGAGTTAGGGAGGATTCCCTCTTTTTCATTTGATTGGAATAGTTTCAGAAGGAATGGTACCAGCTCCTCCTTGTACCTCTGGTAGAATTCAGCTGTGAATCCATCTGGTCCTGGACTTTTTTTGGTTGGTAGGCTATTAATTATGGCCTCAATCATGAATGAACTTCCATTCACAATTGCTTCAGAGAGAATAAAATACCTAGGAATCCAACTTACAAGGGATGTAAAGGACCTCTTCAAGGAGAACTACAAACCACTGCTCAGTGAAATAAAAGAGGACACTAACAAATGGAAGAGCATACCATGCTCCCGGATAGGAAGAATCAATATTGTGAAAATGGCCATACTGCCCAAAATTATTTGTAGACTCAATGCCATCCCCATCAAGCTACCAATGAATTTCTTCACAGAATTGGAAAAAATGGCTTTAAAGTTCATATGGAACCAAAAAAGAGCCCGCATTGTCAAGACAATCCTAACTCAAAAGAACAAAGCTGGAGGCATCACACTACCTGACTTCAAACTATACTACAAGGCTACAGTAACCAAAACAGCATGGTAATGGTACCAAAACAGAGATATAGACCAATGGAACAGAACGGAGCCTTCAGAAATAACGCCACACATCTACAGCCATCTGATCTTTTACAAACCTGACAGAAACAAGAAATGGGGAAACGATTCCCTATTTAATAAATGGTGCTGGGAAAATTGGCTAGCCATAAGTAGAAAGCGGAAACTGGATCCTTTCCTTACTCCTTATATGAAGATTAATTCAAGATGGATTAGAGACTTAAATGTTAGACCTAATACCATAAAAACCCTAGAAGAAAACCTAGGTGGTACCATTCAGGACATAGGCATGGGCAAGGACTTCATGTCTAAAACACCAAAAGCAACGGCAGCAAATGCCAAAATCGACAAATGGGATCTAATTAAACTAAAGAGCTTCTGCACAGCAAAAGAAACTACCATCAGAATGAACAGGCAACCTACAGAATGGGAGAAAATTTTTGCAATCTACTCATCTGACAAAGGGCTAATTTCCAGAATCTACAAAGAACTCAAACAAATTTACAAGAAAAAAACAAACAACCCCATCAAAAAGTGGGCAAAGGATATGAACAGACATTTCTCAAAAGAAGACATTCATACAGCCAACAGACACATGAAAAGATGCTCGTCAGCACTGGCCATCAGAGAAATGCAAATCAAAACCAAAATGAGATACCATCTCACACCAGTTAGAATGGCAATCATTAAAAAGTCAGAAAACAACAGGTGCTGGAGAGGATGTGGAGAAATAGGAACACTTTTACACTGTTGGTGGGATTGTAAACTAGTTCAACCATTATGGAAAACAGTATGGCCATTCCTCAAGGATCTAGATCTAGATATACCATATGACCCAGCCATCCCACTACTGGGTATATACCCAAAGGATTATAAATCATGCTGCTGTAAAGACACATGCACACGTATGTTTATTGCGGCACTATTCACAATAGCAAAGTCTTGGAATCAACCCAATTGTCCATCAGTGACAGACTGGATTAAGAAAATGTGGCACATATACACCATGGAATATTATGCAGCCATAAAAAAGGATGAGTTTGTGTCCTTTGTAGGGACATGGATGCAGCTGGAAACCGTCATTCTTAGCAAACTATCACAAGAAGAGAAAACCAAAGACCGCATGTTCTCACTCATAGGTGGGAACTGAACAATGACATCACTTGGACTCGGGAAGGGGAACATCACACATCGGGGCCTATCATGGGGGGGAGGGGGGAAGGATTGCATTGGGAGTTATACCTGATATAAATGACGAATTAATGGGTGCTGACGAGTTGATGGGTGCAGCACACCAACATGGCACAAGTATACATATGTAACAAACCTGCACGTTATGCACATGTACCCTAGAACTTAAAGTATAATAATAATAAAAAATAAATTTAAAAAAAAGGGACTTTCCCTGTACAAGTTTTCTTTGCTTACTTGCTGCCATCTGAGACATGCCTTTTACCTTCTGCCATAATTTTGAGTTCCCCCTAGCCATGTGGAACTGTAAGTCGATTAAACCTTTTTCTTTTGTAAATTACCCTGTCTCAGGTATGTCTTTACCAGCAATATGAAAAAGGACTAATACAGTAAATTGGTACCAGTACAATGGGGTGCTGCTGAAAAGATACCTGAAAATGTGGAAGTGACTTTGGAACTGAGTAGCAGGTTGGAACAGTTTGGACGGCTCAGAAAAAGTTAGCAGAATGTAGAAAAATTTGGAACTCCTTAAAGAGTTGTTGAATGGCTTTGACAAAAGTGCTGATATTGATATGTACAATGAAATCCAGACTGAGGTGGTCTCAGATGGAGATGAGGAACTTGTTGGGAACTGGAGCAAAGGTGACTCTTGCTATGTTTTAGCAAAGAGACTGGCAGCATTTTGCCCCTGCCTTAGAGATTTGTGGAACTTTGAACTTGAGAGAGATGATTTAGCGTTATCTCTTGGGAGAAATTTCTAACCAGGAAAGCATTCAATAAGTGGCTTGGGTGCTGTTAAAGACATTCAGTTTAAAAAAGGAACCAGCAAAAAACTTTGGAAAATTTACAGCCTGACAATGTGCTAAAAAAGAAAATCTCATTTTCTGAGGACAAATTCAAGCCCACTGCAGAAATTTGCATAACTAACAGGGAGCCAAATGTTAATCACCAAGACAATGGGGAAAATATCTCCAGGGCATTTCAGAGGTCTTAACGGCAGTCCCTCCCATCACAGGCCCAGAGGCCTAGAAGGAAAAAATGGTTTTGAGGTCCAGGCCCAGGGTCCTTGTGCTGTGTGCAGCCTAGGGACTTGGTGTCCTGCATCCCAGCTGCTCCAGCCATGCCTAAGAGGGGCCATTGTAGATCTTGGGCCATGGCTTCAGAAGGTGCAAGTCCCAAGCCTTAGCATCTTCAATGTGATGATGAGCCTGCGAGTGCAGAGAAGTCAAGAATTGGGGTTTGGGAGCCTCCACCTGAATTTCAGAGGATGTATGGAAACACATAGATGTCCAGGCAGAAGTTATCTTCAAGGTCAGGGCCCTCATGGATAACCTCTGGTTGGGCAGTGTGGAAGGAAAATGTGGGGTCAGAATCCCCACACAGAGTCCCTACTGGGGCACCACCTAGTGGAGCTGTAAAAAGACCACCATCCTCCACTCTCAAGAATGGTAGATCCACTGACAGCTTGTACTGTGCATATGGAAAAGGTGCAGATACTCATTGCCAGTTTGTAAAATCAGCCAGGAGGGAGGCTGAACCCTGCAAAGCCGCAGAGGCTTAGCTGTCCAAAGTCATGGGAACCCACCTCTTGCATCACCATGACCTGGATGTGAGACATGGAGTAAAAGGAGATCATTTTGCAACTTTAAGATTTGACTGCCCCACTGAATTTTGCACTTGCATGGGGCCTGTGACCCCTTATTTCTGTCCAATGTCTCCCATTTGAAATGGCTATATTTACCCAATGCCTGTACCCCCATTGTATCTAGAAAGCAACTAACTTGCTTTTGATTTTACAAGCTCATAGACTGAAGTGACTTTCTTTATCTCAGATAAGACTTTGGACTATGGACTTTTGAGTTAATGTTAAAATGACTTAAGACTTTGGGGGACTCTTGGGAAGGCATAATTGGTTTCAAAATGTGAGGACATGAGATTTGGGAAGGGCCATGGATGGAATGACATGGTTTGGCTGTGTCCTCAATCAAGTGTCGTCTTGAATTTCCACATGCTGTGAGAGAGACCTAGTGGGAGGTAATTGAATTATGGTAGCAGTTCTTCCCTGTGCTGTTCTTGTAATTGTGAATAAGTCTCAAGAGATATGATGGTTTTAAAAGGGGAGTTTCTCTGCACATACTCTCTTCTCATCACCACCATATGTGATATGCCTTTCACCTTCTGACATGATTGTGAGGCCTCCCCAGTCACATGGAACTGTAAGTCCATTAGACCTCTTTATTTTGTATATTGCCCAGTCTCTGGTATGCCTTTATCAACAGCATGAAAATGGACTAATATGCATCCTCACAGACACACCCAGAAATAACCTATTACCAGCACTTTGGGCATTCTCTTAACCCAGTGATGTTGACACGGAAAATTAACCATCAGAATTCCACCCCTTGTCAACTTGGCATGCATACACAGCTCCTTCAACTATAATTAATCTCCAAATAAAGACAATAATAAATACATAATTCTGCTTAACATAATACAACTGCTCTGTTTACAGATAAAAGTACATTAATTCCTGCCCCTGGAGTGGAGGTAAAGTCTTTCAGTGATGTGTATTTTTTTCCTGATTTTCTGTAACTTAAATATTATAATGTAAAGTTAACAATACTTAAATACTGATATAGTGGATACATTTTATGTTATGTGATAAGGGAAAGAAAAAAATTGCTCAAAATACATATTTTCATATGTTAAATATGTGTGTGTGTGCGTGTGTGTAATCATTCACACCCATATATGAATGTCATTCATTACAAAATGAGAAAAACAGGCTCATGGCAATTACAGTCCTTATTTCTGTAACTGGTTACATGGTAGTAGCTAGTACTTATAACTACCTCGTTCTGCTATCCAGACTGTATTACCTTTCCCCTTGGCAAGTACTTATGCTGTTTATGATTCTTTACCTGGTAGGATAACCCAAACCTTCATTTCTGGCTTCCTTTTTCATGAGCCCACTCAGTAATGACAGGGTTGTCTGGCAAAACAAGCTTACCGGTATCTATAGAATGCATCATTCTATCCACTTGATTAGTTGAATCCTTCTCTGCTGGGTTCATCCTTTGGAAACATTCACACAAGACACAAATATCCTCATAATTTTTGATCATTCAGAGACATTTATCCCTCTGTCTTCTTCTCAAATTTTTCGGTCACCAATTTTCCAGTTATGTTTCTTTCTGCTTCCTGATCATCCACTCAAACCATTGGCTACAGGTGACAAATTGTTATATAATTGCATTTCTAGCCATTTTGCCTTCTAAGCAAAAAGCACAACTGGGTGCAGCACCCAACATTTTGCCCATTTGGAAAATTTACTTTTACCAGTGTCCTTCAGTGATGTCTCATAGTGGTTCTATAGTTACAGTTTTGAGTGATGCCTTCAAAATATATCGTGTCTAAAAATGAATTCTAGTCCACAAGTCTGAATCAGCGTAATTACATTAATCTAAATAACCAGTATGGTATTTTGTGGAAAGAGACAGTTTAGATTGCTCTTAACTAAATTATGATATATAGTTGGAGAGTTAATACACCTCTGAGGTAGAACAGTGAAAGTATACTCTTGGCCTTGCTAAGTAAAAGCATATTGCTTATGGTGGGCCTTATAAATAAGATGGAGGAAAAGGTATTTACCAGCTAAATAGCTGCGTATCAGGTACCAAGGATGGGTCTACTTGCTCAAGCAATAAAACCACATCAGGTGCAGCCCCTGCAATTACAGTTGTCACTTGGCTAAGCTTACAGTAATCTATAGTCATCCTCTAAGATTCATTTCTCTACTGCCCAGTCCAAATAGAAGAGTTGAATGTGGATGTGCTGGGAATCACCACCCCTACATCTTTCAAGTCCTTCATGGTAGCCCTAGTATCTACAATGCCTCAAGAAATGCAGTATTGCTTTTAATTTACTCTTTTCCTAGATAAAAGAAGTTTTCTAGATAATGGCTTCCATTTGACCTTTTCTGCCATACTATCCCTTACTTTATAGGTCAAGAAACCAATGTGGAAATTTTGCTACTTGCTAAATATGTCTATTCCAATTAAGCATTCTGAATTAGGAAATAACTGCAGAATGGGTTAAGGGATCCAACAGGTCCACTGTAAGATAGACCCGAACTAAAGGCTCCATTGATTTTCTGGCCTCTGTAAGCTGTTCTCTAACTGGATGGTCACAGTTACCTTTAAGGGTCTCCTAGAATCAATGTAAGTTCAGAGCCAGGATTTGGTAGTCTCAATAAAACCTGATTATTTTTCTTTTTTTCTAATGCACAGTTACCCTTTGGGGAATGCTGAGAGATATATGAATAATATAAATTTTCAGTGGTGCACCAAGGATCTTCCTCAAGAAAATCTAGCCTCCCTTTCACTTAAGGGGTAGTGGGTCTGCAAATAGGCTCAACTCCAGAAATTGATTGAGGGGCCATGACTCTGTTTACATGACTTATGATATACTTATTCATTTGACCTGGAACTTTTTTGTTTATGCAAATTAAGTATGAATTTAGTAAGCTTTCTATCTATTTTTCTTCTAGGAAGACCATGATAAATCAGCCAATGCCACAAGTCTGTGTGAGTCAGAATATTTTGATTGCTACTTTAACTCTGCTTTTCATTACAATATGTATGGTGACCTTGCCTTTGGCAGTTGATTGCTACCACTTGGCCTTTACTACCCAAAGATCCACTGACTGCTTTTGCATGTAGGTTTTCTGTTGCTGTTTTTTTTTTTTTGGGAGTGGTTGTGGTTTCCACTCTTAAGTTCTGGCCTACAGAGAACAATGATTATGGAGCTTGTCAAAGATGCTAAGGCGTTCCTCATAAATTTGTATCTAAAAGCATTGATGAAAGACACATCTGGCTGGGCGCGGTGGCTCAAGCCTGTAATCCCAGCACTTTGGGAGGCCGAGACGGGTGGATCATGAGGTCAGGAGATCGAGACCATCCTGGCTAACACTGTGAAACCCCATCTCTACTAAAAAAATACAAAAAACTAGCCGGGTGCGGTGGTGGGCGCCAGTAGTCCCAGCTACTCGGGAGGCTGAGGTGGGAGAATGGCGTAAACCCAGGAGGCGGAGCTTGCAGTGAGCTGAGATCTGGCCACTGCACTCCAGCCTGGGCAACAGAGCAAGACTCCATCTCAAAAAAAAAAAAAAAAAAAGAAAGACACATCTTCTGACTCTTGCCCCCTGGAGTGGTTAAATAGGTCTTAAATGATAAATCCACTCAGACGTTTTAATCTAAGACTTTGAATTCCTTTCTTTATATTTAACCAAGGAAGTTTGGGTATTTTAAATTTGCTCATGGTGGACCCTCTTTTGATTCATATTTTAACCAACAAATCAAACAAACTGATAGAGCCCAATGTAACTTCACAAGCTACAATATTAAATGCAGAATCTTTGTTTGGTGGGCTCATCTCACTAAATTCAATCAAATTCAAATTTATGCCCTTCTACCATTATGAACATGCTTAATGTCAATTCCCACACATGTTCCATTACCTTTGGTTTATATAAATTAGAAAACCTAAGTATTTATTTTGAATTGCAGTTCACTTTTGAATGGCTCACACTTTGTATCTCACTTTTAGGGACTGCTGGGACATAAGCCAGTGTATAAGTCTAGGAGAAAGAAGAGGTAATGAGAGTGAATTCTAAGGAAATTCAGCTTTGTATTTCATGACAACTGCCTCAATGAAAAGCCATTACCATTTTATCAGGCAATGCAAGGTAAATACACTCAGATAAATGTGGAAAGCTAATAACCCTGTAGGTGTAAAGACTGCTACACCTGGAGGTGGAGCTTTTATTTCCTTGATGAAGAGAACTCTTCCACTGGCCAAAAAGACTCATCAAAATTTAGGGGGTCAAAGTGTCTAATTTAGTCAGGGTCTTTCAACACATCCCCATCCCAATTTACTGTATTTTATTATTCCCATTCTATGCCCTTTGTTTAACTGTAGACATTTCATGAGTCTGGGAACTCAACATGCCTTGTAAATTAGCCAATTACAGGATGGAGTCTTGCACTTTAATTTTCAGCAGTTTCAGCCCTGTGGCTATAGGAGACAAGGCTCGTCCTCAGGGCACACCTAGAAGCTGTTAGGACATGTATGTGGCTTTTAAGTTTGGAATTTGAACCCCTAAGTTCATTATTCTTTCCCTCATTTTGTCCTAGAACGATTAGAACCAAGCAACCAATGTAATTATATTTCTTAGTTTGCAAAAAATGTTCTAACCTATCATAGGCAGAATTACCTAGCTCCTTGTTTCTCATAAGCGGTTGACCAGGAGTGTTAGATGCAGATACTTTGCATATTTCTGTAAACATTTGAAGTTATGCTCTCTTTAACACTGGAAATAGTCATTTGCATCATAAACCTAATCAGATAAGACAGTCAATTCCAGAAACCCCAAAAGCAAATTTCAAAAGCTGATCCTTACAATTCTGTTCTGATAGAACCATTCTCAGTATCAATATCTGTATTAATCAAAATTCTTCAGAGAAACATAACCAATAGGATATATATTGATATGTAAGAGAAGATTTGTTATGGGAATTGGTTTACACAATTATGGAGGCCATTGAGCTCTACAATACACTCTATTTAAGCTAGAGGACTAGGAAAATCAGTGGTGTAATTTCATTTGATTCTGAAGCCCTGAGAAACATAAAATGAAGTTATGGGAGGAGTGCTGGTATAAGTCTTGGATTCAGAAGGCCTAACAAACAGGGCCTGTGATGCCCCAGGGCAGAAGATGGATGTCTCCGCTCATGAAAATAGAGCAAGAAGTTTGCCCCACTTCACCTTTTTTTTTGCTCTATTCGGCTCTCAATGAATTGTATTATGCTCATCCAAGTGTTCCTATTTCTCCACATCCTCTCCAACACCTGTTGTTTCCTGATTTTTTAATGATTGCCATTCTAACTGGTGTGAGATGGTATCTCATTGTGGTTTTGATTTGCATTTCTCTGACGGCCAGTGATGATGAGCATTTTTTCATGTGTCTGTTGGCTGTATGAATGTCTTCTTTTGAGAAATGGCTGTTCATATCCTTTGCCCACTTTTTGATCGGGTTGTTTGTTTTTTTCTTGTATATTTGTTTGAGTTCTTTGTAGATTCTGGAAATTAGCCCTTTGTCAGATGAGTAGATTGCAAAAATTTTCTCCCATTCTGTAGGTTGCCTGTTCACTCTGATGGTAGTTTCTTTTGCTGTGCAGAAGCTCTTTAGTTTAATTAGATCCCATTTGTCAATTTTGGCTTTTGCTGCCATTGCTTTTGGTGTTTTAGACATGAAGTCCTTGCCCATGCCTATGTCCTGAATGGTACTACCTAGATTTTCTTCTAGGGTTTTTATGGTATTAGATCTAACATTTAAGTCTCTAATCCATCTTGAATTAATCTTCGTATAAGGAGTAAGGAAAGGATCCAGTTTCAGCTTTCTACTTATGGCTAGCCAATTTTCCCAGCACCATTTATTAAATAGGGAATCCTTTCCCCATTTCTTGTTTTTCTCAGGTTTGTCAAATATCAGATGGTTGTAGATGTGTGGCATTATTTCTGAAGGCTCCGTTCTGTTCCATTGGTCTATATCTCTGTTTTGGTACCAGTACCATGCTGTTTTGGTTACTGTAGCCTTGTAGTATAGTTTGAAGTCAGGTAGCGTGACGCCTCCGGCTTTGTCCTTTTGACTTAGGATTGTCTTGGCAATACGGGCTCTTTTTTGGTTCCATATGAACTTTAAAGCAGTTTTTTCCAATTCGGTGAAGAAACTCATTGGTAGCTTGATGGGGATGGCATTGAATCAATAAATAACCTTGGGCAGTATAGCCATTTTCACGATATTGATTCTTCCTATCCATGAGCATGGTATGTTCTTCCATTTGTTTGTGTCCTCTTTGATTTCACTGAGCAGTGGTTTGTAGTTCTCCTTGAAGAGGTCCTTTACATCCCTTGTAAGTTGGATTCCTGGGTATTTCATTCTCTTTGAAGCAATTGTGAATGGAAGTTCATTCCTGATTTGGCTCTCTGCTAGTCTGTTACTGGTGTATAAGAATGCTTGTGATTTTTGCACATTAATTTTGTATCCTGAGACTTTGCTGAAGTTGCTTATCAGCTTAAGAAGATTTTGGGCTGAGACGATGGGGTTTTCTAAATACACAATCATGTCATCTGCAAACAGGGACAATTTGACTTCTTCTTTTCCTAACTGAATACCCTTGATTTCTTTCTCTTGCCTGATTGCCCTAGCCAGAACTTACAACACTATGTTGAATAGGAGTGGTGAGAGAGGGCATCCCTGTCTTGTGCCAGTTTTCAAAGGGAACTTTTCCAGTTTTTGCCCATTCAGTATGATATTAGCTGTGGGTTTGTCATAAATAGCTCTTATTATTTTGAGGTACGTTCCATCAATACCGAATTTGTTGAGCGTTTTTAGCATGAAGGGCTGTTGAATTTTGTCAAAAGCCTTTTCTGCATCTATTGAGATAATCATGTGGTTCTTGTCTTTGGTTCTGTTGATATGCTGGATTACGTTGATTGATTTGCGAATGTTGAACCAGCCTTGCATCCCAGGGATGAAGCCCACTTGATCATGGTGGATAAGCTTTTTGATGTGCTGCTGAATCCGGTTTGCCAGGATTTTATTGAGGATTTTTGCATCGATGTTCATCAGGGAGATTGGTCTAAAATTCTCTTTTTTTGTTGTGTCTCTGCCAGGCTTTGGTATCAGGATGATG
>NW_022303078.1:0-1408 GCF_002776525.5 Piliocolobus tephrosceles | reverse complement strand
GTTGAATATTGGCCCCCACTCTCTTCTGGCTTGTAGAGTTTCTGCCGAGAGATCTGCTGTCAGTCTGATGGGCTTCCCTTTGTGGGTAACCCGACCTTTCTCTCTGGCTGCCCTTAAGATTTTTTCCTTCATTTCAACTTTGGTGAATCTGGCAATTATGTGTCTTGGAGTTGCTCTTCTGGAGGAGTATCTTTGTGGCGTTCTCTGTATTTCCTGAATTTGAATGTTGGCCTGCCCTGCTAGGTTGGGGAACTTCTCCTGGATGATAATCTGTAGAGTGTTTTCCAATTTGGTTCCATTTTCCCCCTCACTTTCAGGCACCCCAATCAGACATAGATTTGGTCTTTTTACATAATCCCATACTTCTTGCAGGCTTTGCTCATTTCTTTTTCTTCTTTTTTCTTTTGGTTTCTCTTCTCGCTTCATTTCATTCATTTGATCCTCCATCGCTGATACTCTTTCTTCCAGTTGATCAAGTCGGTTACTGAAGCTTGTGCATTTGTCACGTATTTCTTGTGTCATGGTTTTCATCTCTGTCATTTCGTTTATGACCTTCTCTGCATTAATTAGTCTAGCTGTCAATTCTTCCACTCTTTTTTCAAGATTTTTAGTTTCTTTGTGCTGGGTACGTAATTCCTCCTTTAGCTCTGAGAGGTTTGATGGACTGAAGCCTTCTTCTCTCATCTCATCAAAATCATTCTCTGACCAGCTTTGATCCGTTGCTGGTGATGGGCTGTGCTCCTTTGCAGGAGGAGATGCGCTCTTATTTTTTGAATTTCCAGCTTTTCTGCCCTGCTTTTTCCCCATCTTTGTGGTTTTATCTGTCTCTGGTCTTTGATGATGGTGACGTACTGATGGGGTTTTGGTTTAGGTGTCCGTCCTGTTTGATAGTTTTCCTTCTGACAGTCAGGACCCTCAGCTATAGGTCTGTTGGAGATTGCTTGAGGTCCACTCCAGACCCTGTTTGCCTGGGTATCAGCAGCAGAGGTTGCAGAAGATAGAATATTGCTGAACAGCGAGTGCACCTGTCTGATTCTTGCTTTGGAAGCTTCCTCTCAGGGGTGTACTCCACCCTGTGAGGTGTGGGGTGTCAGACTGCCCCTAGTGGGGGATGTCTCCCAGTTAGGCTACTCAGGGGTCAGGAACCCACTTGAGCAGGCAGACTGCCCCTTCTCAGATCTCAACCTCCGTGTTGGGAGATCCCCTGCTCTCTTCAAAGCTGTCAGACAGAGTCGTTCGCGTTTCACAGGCTTCTACTCCTTTAGCTGAGCCCTGTCCCCAGAGGCGCAGTCTACAGAGACAGGCAGGTTTCCTTGAGCTGCTGTGAGCTCCACCCAGTTCCAGCTTCCCAGCGGCTTTAGTTACCTACTTAAGCCTCAGCGATGGCGGGCGCCCCTCCCCCAGCCTC
>NW_022303076.1:0-2011 GCF_002776525.5 Piliocolobus tephrosceles | reverse complement strand
AAAAAAAAAAAAAAAAAAAAAAAAAAACTCATTAAAATATAAAATTTTTATTTTGTTTAAAATTTATTAAAGTTTGTTTTTATAAAAATTAAAAATATCATTTAAAAAAAAAAAAAAGTTTCGTTTTTTACTTTTAACAATATATCTGTTGAATTTTTATATAATTCATCAATAATTCATAGTTAAAAACAGATATATATTATTGTAAATGTAAATTTATATATTTCTATTTATTATTATACAATATCTCAAAAATTTTTCAATTTTGACACTTTTTTATGTTTTTATTATTATTATCCAAATTTTTTATAAACTAAATACTTTTAATTTAAAAAAAAAGAAATAAAAATAAAAAAAATGAGAAAAGCGTCTATTTCATTGTTATTCCTTATATTTTATTTTTGCAATTTGGAATTGGCATGTGTCAGTGGTAGTGATGATTCTGAAAAAGAAAGAACAGGAGATGGTGGTGATTATAAAAATGCAGCAAAAGAACGAGCTACGTATACAACAAGCACAATTAAATTAGAAGTAAATCCTGAACAAACTAATAAACCGAACAAAGATTATGTATTAAAGATAAGAAGAAAAAGAGAAAATCATAGCAGTACAGGTAATGTTGAGCATTTACTTGATTATGTGAACAAATATCATAATGTAAGAAACAGTAACTATTACCAAAATATCTATAATATATCGCGTCTATACATTCCACATATTAACAGCAATGTTCCAACTATCAACTTGGGTTATTCCGTATTCTTTTTTAATTATACTAATAACCATGATACGGCAGACCACAAAGCTAAAATTCAAGCAAAAATGTTCACATGTGAAAATAATAAAAATAAAAGAGAATGTAATATTAAATTTGAGTTTAAAGATGATGATTTTATATCTACCTCAGATATAGAAAATAAGCACTCTCAGACATTTTATACTCTATCTCGTATATACACTACATTTATTGATATCAATTATCACAATTTCAAATCAGGTTATTTGGCACTCTTTTTATTGTATGGTGAGTTCGATACTTCGAAAAACACTGTTGCTATGGAAGTAATACTCAAAGTATGTAAAGGTAAAATAGATCAACAAAAATGTGCAATGGATTTTCCTTTTATATATGCACTTAATAAGTATAACAGTTTGTATGAAAATTTTAAACACATGAACATCCCTTTAAAATATATTGAATTTCCAAATCAGTATAATCATGACTCTTCAAACGAAAATGTAAAAAATCCATCTTTGAATCCAGTGTTATTACCCGATAAGCGATTTGCTAATTATATGACCGATTATCCAATAACTTTTACGGTATTCCCTATTTTTGAAAAATTGTGTAATAAAATAAAAATAAATAAAAAAGAGTGTATGGATGTATTTTATGAATGGTACGCAATATTAAAACGTTCAACTATTGATGAAGATATTATAGCATTATTAAAGACCTGTATGGAATCTAATCCTGATTTGAAAGAAATACAAGATGAAACTAATGTTTTAAATACAAATAAAAAAGAAGAAGAAAACCCTAATAATAAAAAGACAACTCGTGCTGCTTTAATGATAAGACTTATGGAAAGTTTAGGTAATAAAGATGTGAAAAATTGTAAAGATAATTTCATTCAATTAACATCCAGTTCTACAGAAAATTTCAACGACACAACACTCATTCCTAAAGAACGTCCCAACGACACAACATCCACACCTAAAGAACGTCCCAACGACACAACACTCATTCCTAAAGAACGTCCCAACGACACAACACTCATTCCTAAAGAACGTCCCAACGACACAACATCCACACCTAAAGAAAGTCCCAACGACACAACATCCACACCTAAAGAAAGTCCCATCAAAACAACACTTAATTCTAAAGAAAATCCCAACGACACAACATCCAGTTCTATAATTTATAATTTAATTAATGGTGTATTCTTATTGATACTTACAATTTATATGTTTTAATAATTATATTTAAGTTATAATTTTAAAAATACTA
>NW_022303074.1:0-4146 GCF_002776525.5 Piliocolobus tephrosceles | reverse complement strand
TCACTTGTGAAAGTATGGATAAACCATGTCAATATATATATTTATATATCTCTTAATGTTTCCACTAAAATTTGTCTATATAACTCATAAAAAAACATTAGTTGTCGTAATTAAATAAATATAAGTTAAATTATCAAAAAAATAAAATAGTTATATATGGTCTTACTGATGTATCAGTTTTTTTTTTAATTTTATAATATATTCAATTTATATACTCATTAAGATGCTATTTATTTATTTTACTACTTGTTTTGTTATTATAGGAATTCTCGTTTTACCGGGAGAAGAAGAAGCACACTTATTTAGAGTATTTCATTTGTATAGTACCTATTGTGGCGAGTAAAAAAAAAAAAAAAAAAAATGCATGTGCTTTAAGCAAAAATATATGTACATAAAGAAATATAAAAATATATGTGCACATATATATATACACATATGTCTAAATTTTAATAAAACTACTACGTTATTCTCAACGTTTATTTTTTGATAGATTCATTATAAAATCATTTTATTTTATTTTTTGTTTTTACAGAACTGCAGAATATGTCATGAATAAAGAAAATTGTTCTAAATTTTTAGTAACATATTATTTATTAAAAAATATGAAAGACAGTAAAACTGAAGTAAAATTGAATACGAAGGATGCAGAAATTATCTTTAATAATGGTATGTAACTATATATATATATATATATGTATGTATGTATGTATGTATGTATAGATAGATACATATAAACATATGAATATATACTTGAACATAAGTTTTTATATATATGCATATATATAAAAAGATAGATAGATGAAACGTTTCACGTGTAATAATGCAAAGTTATATACATATATAACCACGCTTTGTGCTATTTCTAAATTCATTCGATTCATAAAATTATTTAAATCGTTTTTTTTTTTTTTTTTTTAAGTATTAAATAAACGGATAAGCATAGAAAGAGCAGACAATAACTTAGATGTGTTAACATATTTTTACTTCAAACTCGTAATAAATAACCAAGCATATATATATGCATACATCATTTTGTTGTATCAAAAATAGATAAAAAACAATGCTTGTGGTGCGAATTAAAATTTTTGTTCTTATGTTTTGCATATACAAGACAAATTTAAATTTTGTTATTAATGTAATTTCTTTTTTTTTTTTTTAAGTTTTTAAGCTATGTGGGAAAGCATTTATATCCTAAATTAGAAGAAAGAGAATCCTTTCTGGAAATCGTTTTGTAATTAAACTAATTAAAAAAAAAAGAAAAAGAAAGGGATGTTACGTTTATATTTGTTTATGTATATTTTGATAGATCTTTTGTAATTTTTTTTTTGTTTTTGTTTCATACATATACATATATATATATATACGTACATACGTGCATATACGTATGTCTAACTTATTTCTCATCGTTGTGTTCAGGTACCATGTGTTTTTTGTTAAAAAGCATGAAGATATAAACAAATGGAAAGAAAGAAAATTAGAATATATAAAATATAGCAATGCTAAGAAGGAAAGTGCTAGCGATTTAAACATTTTTCAAAAAAATATTGTTGGAGAATACATAAACAGTGAAGAGAGTACTAATAGTAGCGAAAAAAATAAAAAACTAGTAAATGTATCAACACTAAAAAACAAAAATACAAAGACAGATAAATCGTTAAAGTTAATTGGTACAAATAAAAATACATCAAAAAATAAGAAAGATAATATTGTTAATAATATAAATTTATTTAATAAAAAAATGACAAAAGATAAAAGTGTATATGGTTATGTGAGTACTAGTGAAGAATCATACGAGTCAAGCGGATCAAGTGAATCATGGGAGTTAAGCGAGTCAAGTGGGTCAAGAGAGTCAAGCAGAACAAACCAATCCAAATCATCCGATTTGTTCAACCCTAATGATTTTTATTTATCTCAAAAATATACATCTAGTAGGAGACATTCAAAAAAGATAAACTTTTTAAACGAAAAATCAAAAATAAAACGATCAAACCATGCAAACAATAGTACAATAAATAATATTTCTTTGAGTAATATTTTCCCTACATGTGATATTGAAGGGACAATATGGAAAGAAAAATCAAAAAAAACAAGTAATGTTTTATCGGCGTTTGGGAAAATAGATGATGGATGAGAAAGCGTATTTTTTTTTTTATATAATTGTTTATTTTTATCTAATTAGAAGCAACCGAGGTAATAAACACACACATATGTATATATATATATATATATATATATATAAATATGCATATGCGCGTTTATACACTTGTATACATGTGTTATTAATTGATATAATAAAAACATAAGAGTGAATAATAAAGTAAAACTAATTTATAAAAACAGTTACGTATAAATTTTTAACATAATAGCTAAGTTTAAAAAAAAAAATATATATATATATATATATATACAAGTACGTACATATATATAATACAGTTACAAGGAAAGATCACCCGTTTGTGTTTTGTTAAAATTTTTTTGTTGCATCCATGACATTGTTGTTGTGATCACCACCATACTATGAAATTAAAAAAAAAAGAATAGATAAATATAAAAAAAAAATTAGTAATAATATATAGATTTAACTGAGAAGTATATGGGTGAGGATCATATGTATGATAAACGACACAATATAATATGTGATACACATATATGTATATATTTGTGCATACATAAAATTACACAATCATAGGGAGTATAGAAATAAGGTTAATTTCTCCGTTTCTCGCAGTTAAGTATACAGAAATTAAAACCAATATAATTATAAAAATTACTTCTATTAACTAATAAGGGGGAAGAAAAAATTATATTAAAGTGATAGTTATAGTATTATACACAAGCACATATATATGTACATATTTAGTTTTCTGTTTATTAGCGCTGTTTATAAAAGCAAAACAATATGTAACCTTAAAAAGTACTCCTAGTAAAATTCCTAGCAAACATATAACAAGAATACCATCCAATTCTCCTGCGTAATTTTCTTTTTTCACGTTGTTATATATCTTAGAAGGATCTTTTGGTTCTAAAAAAAAACGAAAATGAAAAAAAAAGATTGGACATAATAATCGTAAGAAACATACTTTTAAACAAAAGAATTGTGTACCACTTATAAACTTATTTTTACAAAAAAAATAAACAAAACGCTTATAAACACTGAGCGAAACTTATAAAATATCTTATTTTAGTAAAATAATGCTTTTTTAAAAAAAAAAAAAAAAAATCACCAGATGGAATAACTACACTCAAAGGCATTTTGTTTTGTATATTTGTCTTTAAATCAATTTTTTTTGATAATTCAAATGTTGTGTAAAATGAATTTTTTTTTTTTTTTTTTTAAATGTAATTTGGAATTGAAACGCACAAATACATGAGTATAATTTTATGATTTTATTATTGTTATTATGTTTTAATAAACTAAACATACTTATTTAAAAAAAAGAAAAAAAAAAAAAATTGTAATTCGTACATTAATTAAAAATAAAGAAATTTCGGCAAAAAAAGTTTTGAACTAAACGTTTTTCAAAAATATAATGTAAAAAAAAATTAAAAAAAAAAAAAAAAATAAAAACTTAAAAAAAAAAAATTTATACAAATGTTTTTATATATAGTATTATATATTATACGTTTGTGCAATTTTACAATATTTACCAACAAAATAATTGTTATTAAGTGAAGAAAAAAAAAAAAAATAAAATAAAAAAAAAAAAAAAATAGTGGATTTGATGGGGTATAAAAACATATAGACAACAAGTGTTTGTCATACTTGTTGCATTTACAAATCGTTAGTTCATATATTTTTAAAACTTCGAGAAAAAAAAAAAATAAAATAAAATAACAATTAGGTAGAAAAAGTTATTTTAAAAATGTTCCATCAAAATTTGTTTTGTTATTAATTTGTTTTTTTTTTTTCTCTCTTTTTTATATTTTTTACGTTTTTTGTGTTTTTTGTTTTTTTTCTCTCTTGTTTTCATCATTTAAGATTTGGAAGTAGGAATATTTTTGAAATAATTCCTTTTTAATTTTCTAATTTTTTGATTTTTGCCAAAGAAATAAAAAAAAATGTAAATATATATGTATATATTTATATATAGTTAGGTAAATAAAAAAGGGAGTTAAGAAAAATTTTACGCTTTTGTAATACATACT
>NW_022303073.1:0-3309 GCF_002776525.5 Piliocolobus tephrosceles | reverse complement strand
ACAAAAAGTAAACCTGTCTCTGAATATTAGGAAACTGGAATAATCAGTGGAATGCTTTAGTATCTTCATTAATAAAGGCACAGATTTTATTACAATGCTTTTATGTCCTAGCAACACCAAAATTTGTCCTAATCTATTGATAAACATTAAACCGAGAGATCTTCATTCTATGTGGAAAGTAAAAATATTGATTCCTATTATATTCTGGGTTCTGTGTGAAACACATCACATAAAGATGGGCATTTTGCTCTGGAAATAAATTTAGAGGTAGGTTCTTTCCACCCATTTCACATAAGATAAAACTTAAGAATATAAGTATATAAGTATCTTTTGCAATTTCACAGAACTAAAAACAAGATGAGCCCTAAAAAAGGATGTACTATGCGATGGACTTTTCCACTTCTCCTTTCTATTGTATATAACTGCATGAAACAGGGTGGTATGCCTTAATATTGTTGCAACTAATTCGTAAAAGTACTAGAATTAGAAAAATAAATATTAAAGTTGAACAATTTCACATTTTCAGCTATTGTGTTTATTGAAAATTTAGCAGTAGCTGCATAAAAGTAGTTGAGTAGTTGATGTCGTTATCTTTTCTTCCAACAGAAAAACAATAAAATCTATATAATTTAATTTTACATTTGAAGTAAATGCTAATCACAATAACCTATAAAGTTATTCTCTGGAAAATTTTCCTGTAAAACAAATGTAACTGTTTTTAATTAGACTACATTGTATGCACAATGTCACATTTGATGCTGAAATGGGAAATTAAAGTATTCAATCTCATTGGCCTTAAGTTAATTCAAAATAAAAAATAACATCTCACTTTGGGGTTTAAGCAATAAATACAGCTTTAAAAGTTCTGTTTTTGAAGTTTCAGCTCGTCTTTTTTTTTTTTTTTTTTTTTTATCATTTGGAAGTTTCCATTTTTAGCACAAGCTACCTCCTATATATACACTACTGCTTCTCCTGCCCAGAAAATAATGTCATTATAAAAGCAGTTTTGAGAGGGTAAAACACAAAGCAATAGAGAAAAGAAAAGAAAAAAAAAAAAACTCTTCAGGTATTTTTTTTTTGTAAAGATGTTTGGAGTAATTTCAATAGCTCTATCTCATTTGTATTGCATAGTGCATTTACTATAATTACTTTTGTCTCAGATAGCCACTGCCGAAATCACTCCTGCTTACCTTCCGTCAGCAATGGATTGGGTTACCTAGGAGACCTTCTTATATTCAAATAATCTAAAATAGAATAAAAATATTATTAAAATTGTGCTAAATATTCCAATGGTCAGATATTTTATATTTGATATAGGTTGGATGATATTTTCCATTAAGAAATACAAGAAAGACATAGGACCTCATTGCGTAGAAGCATTTTTTTATTCTACGTTGCCTGTAGGAAAAATTGTACACTTCCTCTAAACTGCTATAAAGGTTTCTCTATTACTCAAATCTAACTTGCTTCTCATGGGGTTTGCATCCTCCTAGGTGAAAGGCTAGGACTAGATACTGGACAAGAGGAAGTTAGAAGTGTTAAGAGTGAAACACAGCTTCAGGAAGTATTTATTTTTCTTTCTCTGGAGCAGAGGCTAAGCATAGGACAGAGGTCTTAGAGCAATCTTCAGGAGCCTGTGGTATAGACATCCCCAGAGTGTATGGATAATGAAATCAAGGTATCCATAAGCTTGGAAATAAAACTGAGGTTGAAAGCCATTTATTAAGCAGTCATTTGGTGTTTTAAAACGAAGGATCTAGAACAGAAATTAAAGTGTTACATTCCGTAAGTCTTTGTCTTGCTTTGTCTTGTTCATAGAAGGCATTATTAATTGATCATTTAACCATCATTGAGATCAAATGCTGTAACGCACTCCTCTGCCGTGATCACCTACTGTAGACTTGCCAGGAAAGTTAAAACTGAGCTAGTAGAGCCAGAAAGTGTGAGGTAGATAATTAAATCATTATAGTTAAATTCCCTTCCTGACAATTTGAAAACTTGTCAAAATTGAAAAACTTGAAAACTTGTGCGTTTAATTCTCGTGAGGAATTTATCTCTTCATAGCATCATTTAGTTTTGCTTTTAATTTTTTCCCCATAGTTTAACAGGCTATGTAATTTTTTGTTGCTGCAAGTCAAACATAATGTACATGGTAATAAGAACTGAGGTAAGTAAACATTTTGTATGATTATTTATGCTAATCTGGCTAGGAGTTGGGCTATGTTTAATATTTTATGTAGCTCTAGTTGCCACAGCCTCAAACTCTTCTGATTTTTTTTTTATTATTATTTTAATCTTGGCCACTCACTTTGGCCTCCCTAAGAACTTCACCTTTGTGGAGGCTGAAGCAACTTCCTCTCGGACGCACATCCATCATGCTGACTTCTGATTAACACCAGTTCTGGGAATGCATCTAAGATTTCTACTTTCACATACCCGGAAATTCTGCCCTTAGGTCAAAACAACTTTGATGTTATTGTAAACATTTACTGACCATAAATCCTGCCCTTAGGCAGGTTCCATATGGTATATAAACCCTATGTCTGCGGACAGGGATTCACCGTCTTGTCCCTTGGCTCCTCAAGACATGGCTTCTGTTTGTAAGTCCCTACAATTAACGAATGTTTCTTTCTGTGAAACTAGATTTGTCAGCCTTTTTATTCTTCCCCTTAGCGTCCTAGGCCTTTGCGGGTAGGTTTGCATAGACCTGCTCACTGCAGAAACATTTCCGAGTCTATGTCTTGCAGCACATTTAACTGTAATTCGCTATTTTTACACTAGACCCCTAATGATGTGAAGGTAATATGTGTATGGGTGAGGGGGTGAAGCATTCTATAATCTCATTATTAAATCTCAGTCTTTCTGTGGGCCTGTATTTTAGGAATGCAATCTTCACCAGTGGGATAGTCCTCCTTCACATCCCCTGCAAAAAAAAAAAAAAACACCCCACCTTCCCCCTTGCCCTCATTTGATGAGATAGAAAAGCAGTAGGAGGCTGGCATGGGAAGAAATGACTTTCCCTATTTGGGAAAATCTCTAATAAAGCCTTTTTCTCAGAAGGTGTTTCTTATGGAAAATGCTCTAGGCATTAAACAATAAAATAAAATTGCTCTTCTCTTTCCCCTGCCAGAGGCAAGAGGGTAGGTTTCTCAGATTCTCACCAGGAGAACTCAGTGGGGCTCATAGTGGGGCTCAAAAAAGTGTGAAGAGCAGTAAGACTGCAGCTCCTATAGTTTCTCATTAGTCCACGCTCAGCCTCCAACAATTGATCAACATGACCATGTAAGTTGTCCCACCAGCTTTTTTACT
>NW_022303072.1:0-19480 GCF_002776525.5 Piliocolobus tephrosceles | reverse complement strand
AGTAATCTGTGCCCATTGAAGGACTTTAATTCTATCACAAAGTGATTCATTTGTTTGTACCCTGCTTCTTTCTAAACAGGATTTGACATGGTTTACTAATAATAAAAGATGAGGTTATTTTAATTGAAATAGAAACTCAGGACCATGAAGAGGAGGAGAAGGTACCAAGTGTGCTGAATTCTGAACCAATTAAGTAACTGCCATTTGTTTAATGGTTGCTGAGTCTGCCTTATTTGGTCACCTCCTCTGTGCCAGGCACTCTGCCAGATGCTGGAGACAGGGACTCTTGGTAGCTTCAAGGGTTCCTGGTGCAAAAGGGCAGCAAATCTTTCCTTGCTATGTAATAAGTGCTTTGTCAAGATTCTGTACAAAGAGTTACAGTCACCTCTGAGGGTGTCAGAGTGGGGGTGTTGGAAATGAGGCCTGAAGAAGGTAAAGAAGAGTAGGACCTTGGCGGGGTCTGCCCATACAGAGGCTCCCTGGCATTCTGGAAAGGAGCACGTTAAGGGCGATGTGGTGGGGCTTTGCAGGGAGGATGGTGGTGGGTTTTGCTGGGGAGGTGGGTTAAGCCTATGTTCTGAATGGCCTCAATGCCTTGTTAAAGGTTTTGGCATAATCCTTGCTTAGTTTGGGGCCTCTTAGAAGCTGCCCCTGAGACAAGGATTTTAATGCAAATGGTTTATTTGGGAAGTGACCCCAGAAAACACCAGTACAGGACTGGGAAAGGGAAGACAGCTGATCTGACTAAGGGTGTGTTATCAAGCAGGTTACCACTATGGGCAGCTGGAGCTTAGTCCTGCTGGGAACTTGGGGAACTACTTCCTCCCCTGTGGAACACATGCCTCTATCATCCCACCCAGGGGTCCTGGGAGCTGGGTGATCTATACACCAACTCCTGCCAGGCTGCACCTGGGGGATTCATTCCTAGCAACTTCTGCCTGCTGGATTAGAGAAGAGCAGGCTCCAGTGGCCAGAGAAAGGAAGTCCTTAGGCAAAGAGATGCAGGTGCTGGCAATTGGAAGTCAGCCCAGGCTGCACTGAGTGGTCCAGCCCTGGGGCATATGGGAAGGCATCCCACAGCCCAAGGGATAGTCCTATAGGTTCTAATAAGCTCTTAAAGGTGGTTTTTTTTTTTTTTTTTTTTTTTTTTTGGGGGTGTGTGTGTGTGTGTGTGTGTGTGTGTGTGTGTGTGTGTGTGTTTAAGGATGGGAGTGGTACAGTTATATTTGTGTTTTAGAAAGCTCCCTGAGGCAGCCACGGGGAGAGGGTGGAGTGGGTAGAGGTAGAGGTTGGAGGCAGGGAGGCCTGGTAGAAGGCTCTTGTAAAAGCCCAGCTGAGACATTATTAAGACCTGAACTGTGAGATGGTGGTTGATGAGATAGGAGGGCATCACTTTGATTTCACAGTGCATTTGGATCTGAGTTTCCTGGCAGCCAAGGCAAAAAGGATAGCATAATGAATTACATACTGTTGAGCAGAGAATGGAAGGAAGCATGCCAGTTTTTCAAGATTGATTCCCATACCTGCCTGTCAGTACTTAATGCATGAAAGAAGAGACGTTACAGCATCTGGCACAGAGGGTATGTCAGTCGATACTTCGAAGAATGTGGATTTGTAATGGACTGTGTCTTCAATGACAGTTTTTTGCAGCAAGTGAAGAAATAATCTTTATATAGCTGTTTCTTATTTGTGCTCTTTGGTTAAATCCCAGGGCATAGTATTTCCTGTTACCTGGTGGAAAGTGATTCTTTTTTGGGCAAGCGAATGTGGTCCCCATATGCAACTTTGAGGGTTCTGACTTGAGGAACCCTCTTTGAGGAAGAGAATTTGGTTTTCCTAAAGGACAAAATGAGTAGCCTGTCCCCCAGCTCATCCTTCTTGAGTATTTCTTCTTGATCCAGATGCTTGATTTGGGCTGGCCACTTAAGATTACACTCTTCTGAGTGCTTAGGACCCTGGTAACATCTATGGCTGGTTAAGGGTATTTGTCCCCACAACATATGCCAGAAAGTTCTTACTGTTGTCCAATGGAATCTTTTCTGGTTGGCATATAATAAGGAATACAGTTTGTATCTGTCTGAGGAAGACCCCGATTGCTTTTGTGTGTGTGTGTGTTTGCCACTGAAGTGATTGGGCCCTAATGGTCTGAAAATAGAAATAAATAAAATTAATCCATGCCACCAAATTATAGAAGAGAACAAGGAAGTGTGAAAAATGCTGTGTACTCACACCATCTTCTCCAGAGAGGGTGACTCTAGAGTAGAGGGGGGAATTGGGGCTTGGCCGAGTCTATGGCAGATGAGGCAGGATTGAGCTGTAAGAGGTGTGGGTGTCAATTACCCACTAAAAAGTGATGGTGAGGAGACAGTAACAGTAGTTTTGTTGATATTTGTGTTCTTACCCAAACATCTAGATTACTTATATAACAGATGGCTGCTGCCTTCTGTCAGCTCAGTTGGCGTGTCAAAAGTAATGCTTGAGTTAGAAATTGTGCTTGCCTTTACTTTTTGTTCCCAGGATTAGTTGTTGCTGAGTGTATGCTAAGAGGCTGTTATGAGGACAGCTTGTCAAGTAAATAAGGAAATATTTAGGTGAGAAAGAGATATTCAGTCATGGGGCCTATTAATTTTCTGATTCTTGATGGAATTCCTGACTATAGTATCCCAAATGGTTGAAGAACGTATGTGCAGTGTTTCCAAGTAGCTTTCTATTCGAAAGGCCACTTGGCCCTCCTAAGTGTGGGTGGTCATTGTCACGTGGCCTTTGATGTGGCAATGACCTGTCTGTGCTCACGTGGGGAAGGGCTGCCTCACCAGAGCCCTCCTTGTGCAGGTGTTCATGTGCGCCATCTTCCACTACAACCCTCGCGAGGACAGGGCCATCCCTTTTCAGGAGACGGGCCTGCCCTTCCAGCGCAGGCAGGTCCTGGAAGTGGTGAGCCAGGATGACCCCACGTGATGGCAGGCCAAACGAGTAGGGGACACTAACCTTCGAGCCGGCCTCATGCCCTCCAAGTGGTTCCAGGAGAGGTGGGTCTGGGGTGCATCGTGAAGGGCTGGTTCCAGAATGACAGAGGTGCAGGTACATGACAGGCCCCCAAGTCTCTGTGTCCTCACAGCCAGAGGGGCCTGCTGAGCATTGTTTCCCCAAGGTAAGTACCAGCTGCACTTGTGTTTGGTCTTTTCCCATAACTAGTGGTGATGGCTATTTGAAATTTAAAGGAATCTATTGTGTGTGTGTGTGTATATATATATATATTTGTGTATATACATGTATTTTGTGTGTGTATATATACATATATATACACACACACTTTTTTTTTTTGAGACAGAGTCTCACCCTGTCACGCAGGCTGGAGTGCAGTGGCGAATCTTAGCTCACTGCAACCTCGACCTGCCAGGTTCAAGCGATTCTCCTGCCTCAGTCTCCCAAGTAGCTGAGATTACAGGCATGCACCACCATGCCTGGCTAATTTTGTATTTTTAATAGAGACGGTTTCGCCATGTTGGCCAGGCTGGTCTCAAACACCTGGCCTCAAATGATCCACCTGCCTTGACACAGAGAGAATAGAAAATGGGACACACAAAAACACATACACACACAGACAGTCATACAGCAGTGGCACAGAAACAAACACCCCCAGGCAGCTGCTGAGGCTAGGGCGTTCGGCTCTCCACCAGAAAGACCCTCGGTTGAGAGATCAGCCCATGGGTCTGCAGGCTGACCCGTCCTGGAGATCACGGGCGGGGGGGGGGGGGGGGGGGCCAACTTCTGGGGGGGCGCCCCCGAACAGCGTCAGGGCGGGCCTGAGGATGAGACGCGGCGCTCCTTCCCCCGGACCCCGCCTGTGCTTTCAACATCCTAGTCAGCCCTTTGCCAGGACTCCTGGCATCCGGAGAAAGTCCTGTCCACCCTGTGGAGAGGTCAGGCTGGAGCCTCGGAGCCCCGCCATCCAAGCACTGCCACTGAGGGCTCCTGTCTGCCAGGCCTCAGGGCGTGGTTCCTATGACAACCGTGGGAACCACTGTGACGCGAGCACCCACTCCCCACTCGCGCATGTGGATTGGCTGGGCTGCTCCGCGCTCCGCTGCCAGCAGTCAGGCTGCCTCCCCTTTAAACCACTGGGGCTGCTGGGCGCCAGGGGCTCTCCTGCTGCAGCCTTGGCAGTGGCTGCATCCGGGGTCCTGTAGGGGGCCGCGTGGGAGAGGCGGCCGCGCGTGACGTCCCACGATCAAACCCCCAGGAGTCCCGACTTCAGAAAATCCTTGAGCCGATTTCCACCAGGGGAGGGGGAGCTTCAGGGCGCCTGCTGGGGTCATCTCATGACCCCCCATCTGATCCGATTCTGGACCCCCACAGGGGAGAATGGATGGGCTGAGCACATCGACTGAGGCAGGCAGGGCCTGGCTGCAGCCCAGAATCATCCCATGGTCCTCAAGGCATGGAGTTAGCTGAAAGTTCACTGACCCATGAGCCCTCTGCCTCCCTTCTTTCCAAGAGCGGTGACCTGCTGTGCTTCCGAAGGGCCTGGGGCTCCTTCAAGCTGATCCTGCTTTTCAGGACACGTGTCAACACGTCCAGGGGCGAATCCGAGTTGGAGCCAATGTGTGGCACTGGCGTACCCTGGAGCAGATGGTGTGAACGTGTGTCACTGAGGGCACACGGGCCGATGGCGAAAGAAACAATGGTGTCCAGGCATATGCCGGTGGAAGGGAGGCACAGGTGACTTTTCCATGAATGCCAGAGAAAATCAAAGAACATCTGGGATCTAGCAGCGGGCCAAAAGTTTCAGGGGTCAGTCCAAGCAGGAGCAGAGGGGGCCTCATTCTCAGGAACGAGACTGGGTGTGCAGAGGAAATGCGACAGCACCTGTTCCAGAAGACAAGGACTTGCCTTTCAAAGGAGGAGGGAGGCAGAGGGCTCAGAAGTCTCCGTGAACTTTCAGTCGACAGCACACCTTGAGGCCTGTGGGATGATTGTGGGCTGCAGCGAGACCCTGCCTGCCTCACTAGATGTGCTCATCCCATGCATTCTCACTCGGAGGGGTCCAGAATCGGATCTAAAGTGGAATCTTGAGACCCCAGCAGGTGCCCTGCAGCTCCCCCTCCCCCGGACGAAATCGGGTCAAACTGAAGCAGGTTTGGAGAGAAAAACAACCATGACAGGGATCTCCAGGAAGTGTCTCCCTGATGGACTGGGAAGTGATCCTTATGGAAGACATCCAGCCAGACCAAGAAGCATCCATGCTCCGGAGAAATGGGATACACAGCCAGAGGGAGGACAGAGCAGAGGCCAGAGCCCAGGTGGGGTACAGCACCGTGCCACCGCCACAGGCTTAAGGGGAAGGGTGCCAAAAGGGTGGCTTGTCCAGCGAGGCCAGCGTTCCAGTGACTGGGATTGTGGCCATCTCCCATTCCTGGCTTCCTCTTTCAGCCTGTGTCTTGGTGTGGCTTCTTTTCTCAGAGAAGAGCCCAAGAAAGATACAAGCCTCTTCTGTGGTGTGGGTCTGCTCCTCTCCTGCAGGACAATGATCTCCTGTGTGGCTTTTGTCCGTGGCTACCGTGTGTTTGTCTTGATCAATGAAAAGAGGCCGCATGGGCTGGAGATGAGATTTCAACTGCTCCGGGAGCCACGCATCTCCTCACGTGGTTGAGGCCTTCTCAAACCCAAAGTGGAACCGCTGGGAAAACGGTTGACAAGCAGACACATGACCCAGGCACAGACGCGGAGGGAGGCTCACCAAAAACAGGCCGACATGCAAGAAATCACTTTTAGGTGTATGGCTCAGTTTCCTCCAAGCACACACACACACACACACACACACATCCCAACCGAAAGAGAGAGGGCAAGGAACTCAGAGAGAGTGAGAGACAGAGAGAGAATAGAAAATGGGACGCACACAAGCGTATACACACACAGACAGTCATACAGCAGTGGCACAGAAACAAACACCCCCAGGCAGCTGCTGAGGCTAAGGCGTTCGGCTCTCCACCAGAACGACCCTCGGTTGAGAGATCAGCCCACGGGTCTGCAGGCCGACCCGTCCTCAAGATCATGGGGGGGCACGACTGCTGGGGAGACTCACCGGAACAGCGTCCGGGCGGGCCTGAGGCTGGGATGCGGCGCTGCTTCCCCCAGACCCGCCTGTACTTTCAACATCCTAGTCAGCCCTTTGCCAGGACTCCTGGCATCCGGAGAAAGTCCTGTCGACCTCGTGGAGAGGTCAGACCGGAGCCTCGGAGCCCCACCACCCAAGCACTGCCACGGAGGGCTCGTGTTTGCCAGGAATCAGGGCGTGGTTCCTGTGACAACCGTGGGAACCACTGTGACGCGAGCACCCGCTCACCACTCGTGCATGCACATTTGCTGGACCGCCCCGTGCTCCGCTGCCAGCAGTCAATCTGCGTCCCCTTTAAAGGATGGCAGCCGCTGGGCGCCAGGGGCTCTCCTGCTGCAGCCTTGGCAACGGCTGCATCCGGGGTCCAGTAGGGCCCCACGTGGTAGAGAATGCCGCTGGCGACGTCCCAGAATCAAACCCCCAAGAGTTCCGTCTTCAGGACCTCCTTGAGCTTATTTCCCCCAGGGGAGGGGGATCTTCAGGGCACCTTCTGGAGTCATCTCATGACCCCTCATCAGATCCGATTCTGGACCCCTACGGGGGAGAATGGATGGGCTGAGCACATGGACTGAGGCAGGCAGGGCCTGGCTGCAGCCCAGGATCATCCCATGGTCCTCAAGGCGTGAAGTCAGCTGAATGTTCACTGACCCGTGAGCCCTCTGCCTCCCTCCTTTCAAAAAGCGTTGAGCTGCCCTGTTTCTGAATGGCCTGTGGCTTCTTCAAGCTGTCCCGCTTTCCAGGACATGTGTCAACACGTCCAGGGGAGAATCCGAGGGTTCGCCAATGTGACCACACGTGGCATTGGTGTCCCCTAGAGCAGATGGAAACCATTGAAGAACTCCTGGAAACCATTGCCACAGGCATAAAGGGAGTAGTGCAAATCAGGTGGCTTGTCCTGAGAGGCTTGCGTTCCTTTGATAGGCACCTTTTCATTTCCTGTTCTCAGTTTTTTCTTTAAGATTGTTTCATGGTGTCTTCATTTCTCTGAGAAAAGACACAAGGGGATAGAACCATCTCCTTCCACCTCGGTCTTCTCCCCTCCTGCAGGACAATGTGCTCTTTGAGGCTTTTCTTTTTTTGGCTGGAGTGTGGTTATCTTGTTCTTGGAAAAGAGGCAGCTCAGGATCGGGATGAAATTTCAATTTCCCTGAGACGGACACATCTCCACACATTATCGAGGCCTTCACAAAGCCAGAGGGGAACTGCCACGGAAATGATTGACAACCGGCACATGACGGAGCCCGGGAGGCAGAAAGAGGCTCACCAAAGACCTGCCTTCCTGCAAGAAATTGCTTTGTAGCGCACTGGACACATTCTTCCCAAAACACACGCACACAGGCACACACACAGAGACAAAGAAAGCGAGAGAAACGGACAGATAGTGAGAGGCAGAGAGAGAAGAGAGGAGACACAGGCACACAGACATACAACAGTGGCAGAGAAACACCCCCAGACAATCCCTGAGGCTGAGGGTTTCTGCTCTTCGGGAGCACGACCCTCAGGTGAGAGAGCAGCCCACGGGCACACAGGCAGACCTTTCTCGAGATCACAGGGGCACGGCTTTTGGGGGGCTCACCTGAACACCGTCCGGGAGGCCTGAAGCTGGGATTCCGCTCTGCTTTCCCTGTACTCTGTCTGCTGTTTCTGCATCCTGGTCAGCCCTCCGTGTAGTGTGGTGTCCTGAAACTGTTTTTTCGACCCCCTGGATTGGTCAGGCTGGTGCCTCGACACTGAGGCACTGCCATGGAAGGCTCCTGCTTTGTTAAGGCTCAGGGAGTTGTCCTCAGCCAACCCTTGGAGTCACTGTAACAGGAGAACCGGCTAGCGCCACGCGCATGTGCATTGCCCAGGCCGACTCCTTTGCTGTTCCAATTTCGCCTGTGGCCCCTTTAAACAGGTGCATTGACCCCTGGGCGGGGGCTTCTGTGGCAGTCCTGTTGGTGGCTGGAGCGCGGATATAGTAGGGGTCCTTGTGCAAGTGGGGGCTTCGCGAACTCCAGGGCCGGCCCCCGGAGACTCTTGTCCTCAGGACCTACTTGAGCCGACATCTACCGGTGGAGGGGGAGCTTCCAGGCACCAGCTGGGGTCTCCTGACTCACAGGCTGGTGTGCCTTGTGATCATAGCTCACTGCAGCCTCAATCTCCCAGGCTTAAGCGATTTTCTTGCCTCAGCCTCGCAGGTAGCTGGAACTACAGGCATGTGCCCCCATACTCAACTACTTTTCTTCAACAACATTTTTGTGCCAATGGGGACTTACTACGTTGCCTGGCTCATGTCAAACTCCTGGGCTCCAGCCATCCTCTCGCGTTGGCCTCCCCAAGTGCTGAGATTACAGGTGTGAGCTTCCACATGCAGCTAAATTCTTACATCTTAAATTCCTACCTCCTGCAATAAGCTGATGGTAGGCCCACTTATTTTATAACCTTTAGCTATTGATGTCCCTTTTTTTCCCTGGACACAGGGATTAGCAACCCACTCTCCACCAAATTTCAAATCATTAGGGGCATTATGCTGTGTCCCAGGGGAGGCTGAGGCTTCAAGGACATGCTGCTCTAACCTAGGCCTGCTGAGGAGTACAATTCATCTTGTTTTTCTGTGTTCTTTAACAACCTTCCTGAGCTCCTCTAAGTCAGTCCATCCTGCCACAACTGGGAAGAATCAAGAAACTCTCCAAGAAAATGTCTATCAACCCGCCTGCTGGCAAGCAGAAGACAGGTCTGCTGACTATGGCAGGCATGGCTGCTCATGACAGTGAGTGCCCCCCACCGTGTTTGCTATTCACTATTCACTGCCTGTTCCAACTGAACTTTCCCAACTGCTCAGTGAGTTTTTATTGTTTATTTTATTTTACTTTTATTTTTTTGAGACAGAGTCTCACTCTGTCGCCCAGGATGGAGTGCAGTGGTACAATCTCACCTCCCTGCAGTCTCCGCCTCCTGGGTTCACTCCATTCTCCTGCCTCAGCCTCCTGAGTAGCTGGGACTAGAGTCGCCCACCACCATGCCCGGCTAATGTTTTGTATTTTTAGTAGAGAATGGGTTTCACCGTGTTACCCAGGATGGTCTCGATCTCCTGACCTCGTGACCCACCTGCCTTGGCCTCCCAATGTGCTGGGATTACAGGCATGAGACACAGTGCCTGGCTTGCTCAGTGAGTCTTGACAGTGGGGTAAAGGGGACTCACTCTCAACAGCCAAGGCTGACCCTCTCTGAATACAATGCCATGACCTAGTTATTGTCACTGTGGTTTTGTCTTCAGGGACTAGAAGACACAATAAGAATTTGTTCCTTTAATTTTCCTGTTGATGCACAAAATACTTAAATGCTTCTACATAGATCTGCTCTTGTGTGTCACAGAGCACTAACGGAAAGTCCCCACAATAAAAGTGCCTTGCAACTGAGCTACTACACATAACAGTTGAGCAGCTAAAGGTTAAAAAAAATCAAAGATCCTCAAATGTTGTGGGTGTGATAACTGGTCCAACTTCACAGTCTGTACCTTCCCTCTGTAACAGTATGGATAAATACAGAGATAACTGGCAACTGACACACTTGTGTGCCAAGCAATCAATATATCTGCATGATTAAAAACCAGCATTGAACCACCCCCTGGCTACATTAAAAATCAACCCTGCACTCACAGACTGCAATTACATTTTTTTCTTCCAGATGGCAGTAACAATTGCATAGGAAATACCCAGTTTGCAGGAGGCATTAATACTTACATTGTTGCAGAAACTAAACCCTTAAAATAATGTAACGTGGACTTTCTGACCTGGATACTAACAAATAGTGAAAAATATGTATCTAAGAATACAGTTGGAACAGAAATGTGAAAAACCAAAAGTAAGAGATATTATGAAGGATCAAATATAAAGTGACCCAGTGTAAAGAGACAACAAAGAAAATTACAGAAGAAGATGACAAGAGGCATTATGCCTTAATGAGTTTGTGTTATTATATAAGAAAATACACTAGGCTGGGTAATTTGTGAAGAACAAAAATGTATTTCTCACAGTTCCATAGGCTGGAAGTCCCACATCAAGGTGCCAGCAGGATTGGTGTCTGGTGAGGGCCTGGTCTCTGCATCCAAGATGGCCCCCTGTGCACTGTGTCTTCAGCAGGGGATGCAACGTGCCCTCACATGGCAGAAGGCAGAAGGGCAAAACAGGGGAAGCCCACTTCCTCCAGTCCTTGTGTAAGGACCCTAAACCCATTTATGAAGACTCTTCCTTCATGTCTGAATCACTACCTAAAGGCCCTATTCCTAATCCTATGACATTGGTGATTAATTTTGGGGGACACATTCAGAACATAGCACCCTATATTCAATTTCTTAAAAATTATTTTGCTGTTTTGCTTTTCTGTTTTTCAAATGACTTAAAGTGCATAAAATTTGATTAATCATAATCCTTGGCTCATAGCATACCTTGGTTCCTATTTAATCCTTGTCTGTGCCTAGGCATCTATGTAAATGTATTTGAATGTATTTGAATAATATGGTAAAAACTTGTGAACTCACAACACAACCAAGAACTAAGGTCCTGAATCTAACATCTGCTCCTCCTCTGTCCTTTTTCCTGATTTACATACACCCTTCAGCCCCAGGGTAACTACTACCCTGAATTTATGTTTAGGATTCCCTTCTTTTAAAAAACCATTGTTTTTTGCATACATATGATTGCCCTAAATGACATATTATTTAGTTTTTTAAGACTATAATTTATTTACCCATTCTCCCATTAATTTACCCATTTTCTTATTAATGAACATTTGGCTTATTTCCAGACTGTTGCTATTATGAATGGTATTACCTGAGCATTTATTTTCTTTTCTTTTTTTTTTCTTTTTTTTACTACTTCTGTTACATATGCATGAGAGTTTCTCCAGGGCATATGGTAGAGGAATTACTTTGCCGTAACATATGAGTGTGCTCATCTTTATAAGATAATTGTTTTCCAAAGTGGTTGTTCTAATTTAAACTCTCACCTTCTGTGTAAGTTTGAGATGATCTTGTTGATCCACAGTTTCTCCATATTTGGTGATATGGTTTGGCTGTGTCCCCACCAAAATCTCAGCTTGAATTCTATCTCCCAGAATTCCCACATGTTGTGGGAGGGACCCAGGGTAAGGTAATTGAATCACGGAGGCCGGTCTTTCCTGTGGTATTCTTGTGATAGTGAATAAGTCTTATGAGGTCTGATGGGTTTATCAGGGGTTTCTGCTATGGCTTCCTCCTCATTTTCTCTTGCTGCTGCCATGTAAGAAGTGCCTTTCACATCCTGCCATGACCAAGGCCTCCCCCACCATGTAGGACTGTAAGTCCAATTACAGTTATTTTTCTTAACACCTCTTTTTGTTCTCAGACTGAGGTATGTCTTTATCAGCAGTGTGAAGGCGGACTAATACAGTAAATTGGTACCAATGGAGTGGAGTGCTGCTGAAAAGTTACCCCAAAATGTGGAAGCGACTTTGAAATTTGGTAACAGGCAGAGGTTGGAACAGTTTGGAGGGCTCAGAAGAAGACTGAAAAATGTGGGAAAATTTGGAACCTCCTAGAGACTTGTTGAATGGCTTTGACAAAAATACTGATAGTGTTATGAACAATAATGTCCAGGCTAAGGTGTTCTCAGATAGAGATGAGAAACTTTTTCGTAACTGGAGCAAAAGTAACTCTCGTTATGTTTTAGCAAAGAGAGTGGCAACACTTTGCCCCTGCCCTAGAGATTTGTGAAACTTTGAACTTGAGAGAGATGGTTTATGGTATCTGCTGGAAGAAATTTCTAAGCAGTAAAGCGTTCAAGAGGTGACTAGGGTGATGTTAAAGGCCTTCAGTTTTATAAAGGAAGCAGAGCATACAGGTTTGGAAAATTTGCAGCCTGACAATGTGATAGAGAAGAAAATCCCATTTTCTGAGGATAAATTCAAGCTGTCTGCAGAAATTTGCATGAGTAACGAGAAGCTGAATGTTCATCCTCAAGATAATGGGGAAAATGTCTACAGGACATGTCACAGGTCATCATAGCAGCCCCGCCCATCATGAGCCTGGAGGCCTAGATGGAAAAAGTTGTTATTTGGGTCAGGCCTAGGTTGACTCTGCTGTATGTAGCCTAGGGCCTTAGTGCAGTGCATTTCAGCCCCTCCAGCCATGGCTGAAAGGGGCCAACATAGAACTCAGGCCATGGCTTTGAGAGTTCAAGCACCAAGTCTTGGCAGCTTCTACATAGTGTTGAGCCTGCATGTGCACAGAAGTCAAGAACTGAGGTTTGGAAACTGCCACCTAGATTTCTGAGGATGTATGAAAATTCCTGGTTGTCCAAGCTGAAGTTTGCTGCAGGGGTGCAGCTCTGATGGAGAACTTCTGCTAGGGCTGTGCAGAAGGGAAATGTGGGATCGGAGCCCCTAGAGAGAGTCCCTACTGGGGCACTTCCTAGTGGAGCTCTCAGAAGAGGACCACTGTCCTCTAGACCCCAGAATGGTAGATTCACTGACAGCTTGCACCGTGAGACTGGAGAAGCTGCAGACACTTACCATCAGCCCATAAAAACAGCCAGGAGGTGGGCTATACCCTGCAAAGCCACAGGGCCAGAACAACCCAAGACCGTGGGAGCCCACCTCTTGCATCAGCATGACCTTGATGTGAAACATGGAGTCAAAGGAGACCATTCTGGATCTTTAAAATTTGACTACCTTGCTGGATTTCTGACTTGCATGGGGCCTGTAACCCCTTTGTTTTGGCCAATTACTCCCATTTTGAACAGCTGTATTTACTCAATTATCTGTACCCTCATTGTATCCAGGAAGTAACTAGCTTGCTTTGGATTTTACAGGCTCATAGGTAGAAGAGACTTGCCTTGTCTCAGATGAGACTTTGGACAGCAGACATTTGGGTTAATGCTGAAATGAGTTAACACTTTGGGGAACTGTCGGGAATGCATGATAAGTTTTGAAATGTGAGGACATGAGATTTGGAGGGGCCAGGAGCAGAATAATATGGTTTGGCCATGTCCCTACCCACATCTCAACTTGAGTTGTATCACTCAGAATTCCCACGTGTTTGAGGAGGGACACAGGGGAAGGTAGTTTAATCCCTGGGGCCAGAGATTCCCATGCTATTCATGTGATGGTGAATAAGTCTCACAAGGTCTGATGGGTTTTTCAAGGGTTCGTCTTTTGCTTCTTTTGCTTTCTTCTCATATTCCCTTGCCACTGCCATGTAAGAAGTGCTGTTCATCCACCACCATAACTCTGAGACCTCCTCAGCCATGTGGAACCCTTAATCCAATTAAGCCTCTTTTTCTTCCCCATCTCAAGTATGTCTTTATCAGCAGTGTGAATGTGGACTAGTACATTTGGTATTTTCAGACTTCTTAGTATTTTTGGACAGAATAGATATGTAGTATCTTGTGCATTTTCCTGATTACTAATGAGGGTGAGAAAATTTTTATGTTTTGGGGACTTTCTCTTTTGTGAAATCCCTATTAATGTCTTTTCCCAATTTTCTGTTGGGTTGCTATTTTCAAAATTAATTCATAGGAGCTCCTTATACTTCATCAATATGATATTAATCTTTCATAGGTTTTAGGTATTCCAAATATCTTCCTCTAGTTTATAGTTTATCTTTTCAATTTTTAACTTTTATTTTTTAATTTTTAGATTTTTTTTGAGACAGAGTCTCATTCTGTCATTCAGGCTGGAGTGCGGTGGCTCACTGCAACCTACACCTCCCAGATTCAGATGATTCTCATGCCTCAGCTTCCCAAGTAGCTGGGATTACAGGTGTCTGCCACCAATGCCTGGCTAATTTCTTGTATTTTTACTAGAGACTGGGTTTCACCATGTAGGACAGCCCGGTCTCAAACTCCTGACCTCAGGTGTTTGGGATTACAGGCTTGAGATACCATGTCCAGCCCATCTTTCCACTTTCTGATGTAAAAAGTTCTTAATTTTGTGATAGTCAAAATGTCTATTCTTTTTTAATGGTTAAATGGCTTTTTGAGTCTCATTCACTTACATTTTCTACTAAAAGTTTTAAAGTTTTATTTCTGACATGTAAGTTTGGTCCATCTGGAATTTAATGTTCGTATATAGAGCAAAGTAGAAATATAATTTCGTTTCCTATATCAATAACCACTATTTTTCTATTCTATTTATTGAAAAGTTATTTCTTTCCTTGCTGATCTGCCATGTGATCTACATCACATATCAAAGATTAAATTTGTGGAGATTTATTTGGGAGCGCTCTATTCTCTTTCATTTGTCAGTTAATCAGTGAAGACCAAACTGTCTTAATTGCTGTAGCTTTATAAAAGTTCTCATATTTGGCAGGACAAATATTTCTTCTTCTTCAATAACGTCTTTGATAATTTGGCTCCTTCCCTTTTCCATGTGTATATATATATATTTTTTATGTATTTTTGTAATATTTATTGATATATTTATTTATAAATATGTATTTCTTTATATTTATTTATTTATAAATATATATTTATTTATGTGTATTTATTTATAAATATATTTATTTGTGTATTTATTTATAAATATATTTATTTATTTATATATTTATTATATTATATATTATTATATGTTTATTTATATATTTATTTATAACTATATATTTATATATTTATTTATATACTTATATATATGGAGAGGGACAGGTTTTCACTTTGTTGCCCAGGCTTGAGGACAGTGGTGCAATCGTAGTTCACTGCAGACTTGAACTCCTGGGCTCAAGAGCTCCTCTTACCTCAGTCTACCAAGAAACTAGGACTCTAAGGCACGCATCACTACATCCAGCTAATTTTTTAAAAAAATTATTATTTTTTTGTAACTATGGGGATCTTGCTATGCTGCCCAGGCTGGTCTCAAAACTTTTGGCCTCAAGCAATCCTCCCACCTCAGGCTCCCAAATTGCTGGGATCACAAGTGTGAGCCACCACACCTGGCTCCATTTTGCATATTTTAAGACCATTTTTAAAAAGCTGCTCAAGCCTGCTTTTTTCTCTTAGTGCTACTTTGCAACTCCCTTACTTAGTCTTGGAAATACTGTTAGTGAAGAAAATCCAGTGTCGAAATATAGAATATTCTTTCTTTTCTTCTAATTGCAAAAGAACAGACACCCTCCTGAATCATAAAGCTACTTTTGATACATTGGTGAACTGAGAGCATACACAGTAATCTTAATTCTGTTCTAATTTCAGAGACCTTAGGGATTCAAGGTAGAATACATAGCCAAGCCATATTATTCTGCTCCTGGCCCCTCCAAATCTCATGTCCTCACATTTCCAAACCTATCATGCCTTCCCAACTGTCCCCCAAAGTCTTAACTCATTTCAGGATTAACCGAAATGTCTGCTGTCCAAAGTCTCATCTGAGACAAGGCAAGTCTCTTCTGTCTATGAGCCTCTACTGATTTCTGCTTCACTGTGGAGTCTCTTCACATAGTCTTAAAAGATTATTGCTATGAAATTTTCTTATACATGTAACCCATAACCTCTACAATTCTGCAGTTTTAATTGGTTGTCTTACCAATAATGAGTTGCTTTGCTTCAAAATATTTAAAATTTCCAGAAGGCATAAATATGTATAGTATAGTTTTTTAGTCAACCAGAGTAAAATTGACTTTGTTTACTAACATAACTTATATGTAAAGGTTTAATAAATTTCCCTTCTTCTTTTCTTTTGCATCATAACAACCACTGAATATAATATTTCTATAGCAGTGGGGGTAAACGGACAAAGACTTTTGTGACTAGAGGTGAATGGCCCAAGGTCTCCAGCACTCCAGGTCCCACTGAGCCTGCCACACAGCGGAGGGCATCGGTATTTCCACACACCTGTAGTGCACAGTGCCCCAGAACAGAGATCAGATGTTCTCCTTCATTCAAATGGGGAGTTGAGAGTATTGTCATTGTAATTAAATTAATAAATACATATTTATACACTGTTAAAATCTGGTTGGATTGGTGTCCCTTCACAAAACAAATTGCTTAAATGAAACCATAGAGGTAACATAATTGAGTACATCTGCTTCTATGAGATTCTCTTTTAAGTTGAATTAGAATCTAATTTGAAATGTCAGTAAAAAGTTTAAATATTCAACTCAATTATATTAAATTTTGTTTTGTTTTGTTTTGAGACCAAGTTTAGCTGTTGTTACCCAGGCTGGAGGATAATGGCGTGATTTCAACTCACTGCAAGCATTTTGTCCCAGGTTCAAGCGATTCTCCTGTCTCAACCTCCCAAGTAGCTGGGATTACAGGAGCCTGCCACCACGCCCGGCTGATTTTTGTATTTTTAGTAGAGATGGGGTTTCGCCATGTTTGCCAGGCTGGTCTTGAACTCCTGACCTCAGGTAATCCACCCACCTCGGCCTCTCAAAGTGCTGGGATTACAGGCATGAGCCACCGTGCCTGGCCTTTTTAGATTATTTTACTTTATTTTAGTTACTTATTTTTATGACTTTATTGTTACAAAAATGCTAGTTTTTAAAAAAATCAATCAATATAACAAAGAACAAAGAAGATGATCAACAAGCATTCCCACCTCCAAGATCTAGAAATAAGTGTCATCATTCCAAAAGTTGATACATGGTGGGTTCCTTCACACCAGTTTGCAGTACAAAGTAACCCCTTGCCTGTAGAAAACATTATTATTATCATTATTATTTTTGAGACCGAATTTGACTCTTGTGGCCCAAGCTGGAGTGCAATGGTGCAATCTCAGCTCACTGCAACCTCTGCCTCATGGGTTCAAATGGTTCTCCTGCCTCAGCCTCCCAAGAAGCTGGGATTACCGACGCATACCACAATGGCTGGCTAATTGTGTGTATTTTCAGTAGACACAGGGTTTCACCATGTTGGCCAAGCTGGTCTTGAACTCCTGACCTCAGGTGATCTAGTTGCCTCAACCTCCCAAAGTGCTGGGATTACAGGTATGAGCCACCACACCCAGACTAGAAAACATTATTCAGTAGCAAACAGTAGCAGTATGCTTGGGGGTTTTAGGATTGATCATTTTCAAATCTCTAGAAAAGCTCAATACATTATCTTAGGCTATGATCCCAAGGCAGAGTCTCATCTGTTAATTGGGGGCAGGTCTAAGGGTCCTTTCAGCTCTGAGATAAATGATTTTCCAGGTTGATCTGCTACCTGCCACCCACCCATCCTCGGTTTTGTTTGTTTGCTTTTACAGAGACAATATCTCACTATGTTGACCAGGCTGGTCTTGAACTCCTGGCCTCAAGCGATCCTCGTGCCTTGGCCTCCCAAAGTGCTGGAGTTACAGATGTGAGCCTCTGTGCTCAGCCCATCCTTAGCTGTTCAAGTGTGGAGGTAAATAGTAAATGCCAAGTTTACATCCGGGTCAGAAGTGGAGATGCCCCAGGGCAGAATCATAACCCTAATCAGGCCTCCCACTGCATGAAGACCTCATTTTCTAAAGCTTAAACCTGGAAAAAGGTGGCCGGGCACGGTGGCTCAGGCCTGTAATCCCAGCACTTTGGGAGGCCAAGGCGGGTGGATCATGAAGTCAGGAGATCAAAACCATCCTGGCTAACTTTGTGAAACCCCGTCTCTACTAAAAATACAAAAAATTAGCCGGACATGGTGGCGGGCACCTGTAGTCCCAGCTCCTCAGGAGGCTGAGTCAGCAGAATGGTGTGAACCCGGGTGGCAGAGCTTGCAGTGAGCCGAGATTGTGTTATTGCACACCAGCCTGGGAGGCAGAGTGAGAATCTGTCTCAAAGAAACAAACAAACAAACACCTGGACAAAGATCTAACCAGTAGCACTGTGTTCATGAATATCAGGTCAAAAATTTTTAATTGGGACTATCAAGAAGAACCTGGTAGATGCAGGTGCTGTCCACAGTCCAATGGTCAGCTATGAAAACAGGTTATTTGTACTTTTCTTTTTCATGGAGTCTTTGATGTAAGCACTGATGACAGTTTTTACTTCTGGTGTGTTTCCCTTTGTTATTCATTTTCCATAAGTAGCTTCCTCCATCCCGACTCCCAACAGGCCACATTCAATTCAGGATATTTTAACCATGAAAATGAGTCTCCATAACACAAATTTAGAGGCCAGGCATGGTGGCTCATGCCTGTAATCCCAGCACTTCAGGAGGCCGAGGTGGGCAGAGCACCTGAGGTCAGAAGTTCAAGACCAGCCTGACAAACATGGTGAAACCCTGTTTCTACTAAAAATACAAAATTAGCCATGCATGGTGGCAGGCACCTGTAGACCCAGCTACTCAGGAGGCTGAGGCAGGAGAATCACTTGAACCTGGGAGGCAGAGGTTGCAGTGAGCAAGATCATGCCTGGGCAACAAGAGAAAAACTCCATCTCAAAAAAGAAAAAGAAAGAATTTAAAAATTAAAATAGAGGAATGAACAAAAGGTCAGCCCCTTAAAAATCTCCCAAACCTCTTTAAGAGGAGTTTAGGTTATAATATAAATGTGTGGAGGATACTTTTTGCCTTTGTTGATGAAGGACTCCAGCGGGATTGTGCTGATGATGTTGCTGTACCGGGAATGGCCTGGCCTGACCCTTCCATTTCCCAGATTTGTCCCTTTATTCTTTTGAGTGCAGGCATAACTCATGTTATTACACTTGCTGATATTGTGTTTTTCACAAATTGAAGGTTTGGCAATCATGCGTGGAGCGTCTATCTGTCCCACGTTTCTATCATCATGTGCTCACATTGTGACTGTGTCACATTTTGATAATTCTTACAATACATTAAACTTTTCCATTACTATTATCTCTGTTACAGTGATCTGTGATAGGTGATCTTTGATATAACTGTTGTAAGTATGTTGAACCAGGCCAGGCCCCTATATGATGGCAAAATTAATTGATGAACATTGTGTGTGTTCTGACTGCTCCCCTGACCAGCCGTTTCTCCATCTCTCTCTCCTTGGCCCTCCCTATTCCTTGAGACTCAACAATATCAAAATTATACCAATGAATAATCCTCCATTGGCCTCTTAGGGTTCAAATAAAAGGAAGATACATGTTTTTCACTTTCAGTCCAAACCAAGAAATGATTAGGCTTAATAAGGAAGGCCATGTTGAAATCTGAGACAGGCTGAAAGCTATATTTCTTTTGCCAAAGTGAGCCAAGTTGTAAATGCAAAGAAAAAGTTCTCGAAGGAAATGAGAAATGTTACTCCAGTGAAAACATACATGATAAGAAAACAAGTCGCTAATCACTATGGCTAGTGCCTAGAGGAGTACTCCATGCCCTCTGGGCATACAAGAGATATTATCTAATGAATTGGAAAAGAGCAAACCAGAAGTGGCTTTATTCTCCCCCCTTGGACTCCTTTGTACTAATTTTTAAGTCTTGGTTGGAAATC
>NW_022303071.1:2142-4094 GCF_002776525.5 Piliocolobus tephrosceles | reverse complement strand
TCGGCAGAAACTCTACAAGCCAGAAGAGAGTGGGGGCCAATATTCAACGTTCTTAAAGAAAAGAATTTTAAACCCAGGATTTCATATCCAGCCAAACTAAGTTTCATCAGTGAAGGAGAAATAAAATTCTTTACAGATAAGCAAATGCTGAGAGATTTTGTCACCACCAGGCCTGCCTTACAAGAGACCCTGAAGGAAGCCCTAAACATGGAAAGGAACAACTGGTACCAGCCATTGCAAAAACATGCCAAAATGTAAAGACCATCGAGCCTAGGAAGAAACTGCATCAGCTAACGAGCAAAATAACCAGTTAATATCATAATGACAGGATCAAGTTCACATATAACAATATTAACTTTAAATGTAAATGGACTAAATGGTCCAATTAAAAGACACAGACTGGCAAACTGGATAAAGAGTCAAGACCCATCAGTTTACTGTATTCAGGAGACCCATCTCACATGCAGAGACATACATAGGGTCAAAATAAAGGGATGGAGGAAGATCTACCAAGCAAATGGAGAACAAAAAAAAAAAGCAGGGGTTGCAATCCTAGTGTCTGATAAAACAGACTTTAAACCATCAAAGATCAAAAGAGACAAAGAAGGAGGTTACATAATGGTAAAGGGATCAATTCAACAGGAAGAGCTAACTATCCCCAATACAGGAGCACTCAGATTCATAAAGCAAGTCCTAAGAGACTTACAAAGAGACTTAGACTCCCATACAATAATAATGGGAGACTTCAACACCCCACTGTCAACATTAAACAGATCAATGAGACAGAAAGGTAACAAGGATATCAAGGAATTGAACTCATCTCTGCACCAAGTGGACCTAATAGACATCTACAGAACTCTCCACCCCAAATCAACAGAATATACATTCCTCTCAGCACCACATTGCACTTATTCCAAAATTGACCACATAATTGGAAGTAAAGCACTCCTCAGCAGATGTACAAGAACAGAAATGATAACAAACTGTCTCTCAGACCACAGTGCAATCAAACTAGAACTCAGGACTAAGAAACTCAATCAAAACCACTCGACTACATGGAAACTGAACAACCTGCACCTGAATGACTACTGGGTACATAACGAAATGAAGGCAGAAATAAAGATGTTCTTTGAAACCAATGAGAACAAGGATACAACATACTAGAATCTCTGGGACACATTTAAAGCAGTGTGTAGAGGGAAATTTATAGCACTAAATGCCCACAAGAGAAAGCAGGAAAGATCTAAAATGGACACTCTAACATCACAATTAAAAGAACTAGAGAAGCAAGAGCAAACACATTCAAAAGCTAGCAGAAGGCAAGAAATAACTAAGATAAGAGCAGAACTGAAGGAGATAGAAACACAAAATACCCTCCAAAAAATCAATGAATCCAGGAGTTGATTTTTTGAAAATGTCAAGAAAATTGATAGACAGCTAGCAAGAATAAAGAAGAAAAGAGAGAAGAATCAAATAGACGCAATAAAAAATGATAAAGGGGATATCACCACCGACCCCACAGAAATAAAAACTACAGTCAGAGAATACTATAAACACCTCTATGCAAATCAACTAGAAAATCTAGAAGAAATGGATAATTTCTTGGACACTTACACTCTCCCAAGACTAAACCAGGAAGAAGTTGAATCCCTGAATAGACCAATAGCAGGCTCTGAAATTGAGGCAATAATTAATAGCCTACCCACCAAAAAAAGTCCAGGACCAGATGGATTCACAGCTGAATTCTTCCAGAGGTACAAGGAGGAGCTGGTACCATTCCTTCTGAAACTATTCCAATCAATAGAAAAAGAGGGAATCAAGGCTGGGCGTGGTGGCTCAAGCCTGTAATGCCAGCACTTTGGGAGGCCGAGAAGGGCGGATCAAGAGGTCAGGAGATCGAGACCATCCTGGCTAACATGGTGAAACCCCATCTCTACTAAAAATACAAAAAA